>NW_021821344.1:0-81624 GCF_901001135.1 Rhinatrema bivittatum | reverse complement strand
CGCGTGCCACCTGCACACGCCGGGAATCACATGCACATGGATGGTCAGGTGCTGCTTTGAAAATCTACCCCTAAGTGTATGTTTAGCAAGGAAGCTTTACCCATGCTCAGGTCATGTAAATGGTTTGTAGTGGGGCAACTGCATTTTCTGGTGTTTTGAGAAATGTTGCTTCCTAATAAAGGACCTTCCATATTTAATGCATGAGAATGGCCTGTCCTATGAGTGAGATTTCATGGGTTTTGTGAGAGCGCCCTTCTGTGTGAAGCTTTTACTACATTCAGTACATGAGAATGCAACTCCAACATTACTCTGCATCTATGGTACTGATTTAACTCCAACATTACTCTCTGCATCAACGGTCCTGATGCAACTCCAACATTACTCTCTGCATCAATGGCAGGGGTGGCAGGAAATTAGAATCAAGCAGTTACCAACTGCCCCTGAATCAAGCAGTTACAACTGCCCCTGAATTTGGCAGTCAGTGAAACAGATAAGAATGGGGAAATAAGTGTGGGAGTTTGCTGGGCAGATTGGATGGGCCATTTGGTCTTTTTCTGCCATCATTTCTATGTTTCTATCTTTTCTCTGAGAATGGTTGCTCCCTGTGTGGATTCTCAGGTGTTTTTGTGAGAGCACCCTTCTCAGTGAATCTTTTATTACATTCACTACATGAGAATGGTCGCTCCCCTGTGTGGATTCTCATGTGAATTGTGAGTTTACCCTTCACTCTGAAGCTTTTATTACATTCAGTACATGAGAATGGTCGCTCCCCTGTGTGGATTCTTATGTGACTTGTGAGTTTACCCTTCACTGCGAAGCTTTTATTACATTCACTACACGAGAATGGTCGCTCCCCTGTGTGGATTTTCATGTGTTTTGTGAGGGCACTCTTCACAGAGAATCTTTTATTACATTCACTACATGAGAATGGTCGCTCCCCTGTGTGGATTTTCATGTGACTTGTGAGGGCATCCTTCACAGGGAAGCTTCTATTACATTCACTACATGAGAATGGTCGCTCACCTGTGTGGATTCTCGTGTGTTTTGTGAGGCACCTTCTCAGTGAATCTTTTATTACATTCACTACATGAGAATGGTCGCTCACCTGGTGTGATTCTCATGTGACTTGTGAGGGTACCCTTGCCAGTGAATATTTTATTACATTCAGTACATGAGAATGGTCGCTCCCCGGTGTGGATTCTCATGTGTTTTGTGAGGGCACTCTTCTCAGTGAATCTTTTATTACATTCACTACATGAGAATGGTCGTTCACCTGTGTGGATTCTCATGTGACTTGTGAGGGTACCCTTCTGTGTGAAGCTTTTTTTACATTCACTACATGAGAACGGTTGCTCTGTGTGTGGATTCTTATATGACTTGTGAGGGCACCCTTCTCAGTGAATCTTTTATTACATTCACTACATGAGAATAATCGCTCCCCTGTGTGGATTCTCATGTGTCTGGTGAGGACACTCTTCTCAGTGAATCTTTTATTACATTCAGTGCATGAGATTAGTCGCTCATCTGTGTGGATTCTCATATGACTTGTGAGGGTACCCTTCCTAGTGAATCTTTTATTACATTCACTACATGAAAATAGCCGCTCACCTGTGTGGATTCTCATGTGACTTGTGAGGACACTCTTCTGCGTGAATCTTTTATTACATTCACTACACGAGATTAGTCGCTCACCTGTGTGGATTCTCGTGTGTCTTGTGAGGGCACCCTTCACAGAGAAGCTTTTATTACATTCAGTACATGAAAATAGCCGCTCACCTGTGTGGATTCTCATGTGACTTGTGAGGACACTCTTCTGCGTGAATCTTTTATTACATTCACTACACGAGATTAGTCGCTCACCTGTGTGGATTCTCATGTGTCTTGTGAGGGCAGCATTCTCAGTGAAGCTTTTATTACATTCACTACATGAGAATGGTCTTTCACCTGTGTGGATGCGGTGGTGCAACATTAGCGTATTCTTACGAGTGAAGTTTTTCCCACACTCACTGCAGTTAAATGGTTTGTGTCCAGTGTGGATTTGCTGGTGTTGTGTGAGGTTTTTGTTCCTTACAAAAATTTTTCCACTTTTACTGCTTGAGAATGGTCTCTCTCCATGGTGGATTTTGTGATGTAATTTTAACTTATACTTAATAATTAAACTTTTCCTCCAATCACTGCAGGGGAAAGGTTTCTCCCTTTTATGTATGTTTAGGTGCACTTTTAGATTTTTCTTCTGACTGAAGCTTTTCCTACAGTTATTGCATAGAAATAGTTTTTGGAGTGGGTGGGATTTCTGGTGCAATATTAAATGTGATTCCTTACCAAAGCTTTTACCACAAGAGTCACACAGAAAGGATTTCTTCCTTTTCCCATCCCTCTGGTGAAGGTCAGAAGTCTTTTGATCATTGTTATTGCTCTGAAAGGGTCTTTCTGGGCTCACATGTCTCTGGGCTCAGGGATGACTTTGACCTCCATCTCACATGCAGCGACTCCATCCCGTGTGTCTCCTGCAGGGTCTCTCTGCTTCTTCTCTGACTCCTGCTGATTATTCCTTGTGTTTCTCCTCTCAGTCCCCTGCGAAACATTCACAAAACCATGTCCTGATTCTCTTGGGATCAGTCCTTCTTCCATAGGATGTTCTTCTCGATTCTCCTCCTTTATGTGCTGTGTGACCTCATCACTCGCTGGTGATAGAAGAAGACATTAATCAGATATTAGTGATCAGCAAATGGATCTGGGTTTCTGATCTTATAATCACTGCTCTGGCAGTGTCACACAGTGATAAAGCTGTGTGCCCTTCTGACCAAGCACTGGTGCCCATGAAAAACGTCTAACAATGGGGTTTGCACCAAAAGCCTTATGAGATGAGCTCCTAAATATGTATAAACTAGAGGAGAGGAGAAAGGGGGAGATATGATAGAGACACTTACATACCTGAAAGGTAATAATGCTCAAGAAGTAAACTTCTTTAATGGAAAATAATTTGTACAGCAAAGGTTCCAAGGGGGGAGACTAGGAATAATATCAAGAGATATATTTTCTTCACAGAAAGTGTGGTGGATGCCTGGAATTATCTCACCACAGTGTTGGAGATGAAAACTGTAACAGAATATAAAAAATAACAGCAGGATAAACACAGAAGAGAGAGATGGAGAGAATGAGAGATAAGAGGTCAGGAATGTAGGTGAGCTTGCTGGAAACAAAGCAGATACTCCATAGATAAAACCTGAGAGGGAGGAGAGTGGGGGTAGGATAAGCTTGGAGGGGAAGGATGAGAGTTACCACGGAAGGACAGGACTGAATTGATATCCAGAGAAGGGCAGGTGTGATGACAGGAAAGACAGTGAGATTCTCTTAGGGTGAGAGGTGATGGCTTAATGAGAGGAAGAAAACTTTGTAAAGCAATGGACAAGGCAGAAGACAGAATGGCTGAGGAGGTGGAGAATATGGGAAACTGACAGTGCACCTGATGTTCCCTTTGGGTACTTGCCAGGTTCTTATGGCCTGGATTGGCCACTGTATGCTAGGCTTGATGGACCCTTGGTCTGACCCAGTATGGCATGCTCTTATGTTCTTAATGGACAGAAGTGGGGAATGAGACTGGGTAGGGTTAGCATCAGGAAGAGGAAGGAGAATGGATCCATAGGTAGGGGAGAAAGGAAAAATGGCCATGAGACAGCTAGAAGTGTGCAGACAAGCTGAAACCTCCCTATTATATCAGTGCATGGCTAAGTATGTCACAGGGTAATGACAGTCATGAAGCAAGCTCAGACCTCTTGTATCCTGCTGTTCATATTCAGCTAATTGTAAAACAAGACTGCACGCGACCGTACGTGCACATGGGAGCGAATGAGCAAAGATACGCTGGAGTTTTAAATCACGTGCACAAGTACCTGTGTATGATGTAAAATACGCACAGCACGTGTACTCGAGCAGATGTAAAGCACATTTCTTCCTTAAGAATTTGTCGGCTTTAAAGCCATTCCCAGTTTTACCCATTAGCCCAGCAGTTTGCCCAGTCTATCTCAGGGTCATCCAGACCCTTCCAGTTCTTCATCCTGCACTCCCCCCAATTGAGCAAGACCCCTCACCCTATCGTGTTAGTCCTAAAAAGTGATTTCTGCAGACTTACTCCTCATCAGGAGCACGAGGAAATATATGCAGCTAACAGTGCGCCACGAGCAGCGGCCGCCAGCTTTACACACTGAACTGCTGGCCTCGCCCCTTTTTTAGCATGAGCAAGTAATTAGCAGCTTTTGAAATTCATGTTGCTCACTTGCAGCCACGTATTCATCTTTTAGTGTGAGTAACGCTTTTAAAATTTGGCCCATTCAGTTCTGTATCCTGGCCCTGCTGCTGAGGGCTCAGTCAAGTCCCTTGAGAAACTTTGTGGATGCTCCCCAGCAGGTGCCTCATGAAAGACATCTGAGATAAATTCCTAGACTGCCTCGCAGGGGCCGATCTCACGTGAAAAGATCCAAACAACCAATCTCAGGTGCCAGCTCAGACACAGAGCAATGCTGCAGCTGGAGTCAGGAGAAAAGTCACAAATGACCTTCAGTAAATCAGCCCTCGAGTCCGCTAAACATGCAGATAGTGCAATTTTTACCTAGGGAGATGAGGGTCTCATAATTCTCCTTCATCACCTCCCTGTAAAGCTCCTTCTGCCCTTCATCTAAATACCCCCACTCCTCCTGGGAGAAATAGACAGCGATGTCCTCAAACGTCACCCGCACCTGAAACACAAATCAGAAACACTCAGATACACGTGGAGGGGCTCAGCGTGCATTAGATCTCAGCTGGATTTATTATCCTAACATTTTATCATTGAAAAGAGGACACCAGGACCCCTCTTCCCCAGGAAATGCCAGATTTGTTCCCTCTGTGTTGCCCCTACAATCAGTTTCCTCCATAGACCCCAGGGTTTTCAAATCAAACTGGAACATATTCTCTAATACCAGAGACAGAGAATATGAAATGTCATTGCGTGGATAAATCACATTATAATAAAAAGGAAGCTATAAGAGCATTATCCACATCAGGAACATCTGGTTCTATTCCATCAGGAGGACTCACTGTGCTAAATCCTAACAGGGCAGGAAGAGTTTGGTGTCCTGGGCAGTGACATATCTCCCATTGTGATGTATGAATTCTGTATTCAGGGGTGTTGCAAACCATGGGCACATAGGGATCGTGCCCCAAATCTCAAACAGCTGTTTGGTTTCCTTCTCTGCAGGGAAAAGGAAAGGAGAAATTAATACTTACCTGATAATTTCCTTTCTTCTGCATTCAGGCAGGTCAATCCACACAAATGAGTTATGCACCTCTACCAGCAGGTGGAGACAGAGTAAAAGCCGATGTCAAGGACATATAGCCTGTCCCAACATCAGCCTACAAGTATTCTCTGGAAAAGCCAAACTGTGGACAAACTGCTCATACTTCCAACCAATTGAGAACTCTGAGCTCAGTCAAAAAAGCTAACGTTTACTAATCTAAGGAGCTGGTCTTGACACTTACCAAACCTGAAATGAGTAAGAGATATAATAGTCAGCGTCGTCCGTACCTAGAAGACAAAATGAAAGCAAAATGGCAGCTGAGGGTGGATTGTAGATCAGCCTGCCTTCCTTAGAGGAAAGGACATTTTTTTATTTTATTTTAATTTTATCACATAAGTAGGAATTTCTCCTTCCTGTTCATTCAGGCAGGCCAATCCAGAGCAGTGGGATGTACCAAAACTGTCCAGAGACCCAGCAACATCGCACATGCTAAGGCCGGCGTCTTCCTGAACCCAAACGATCAAGCGGAATGCCTGGAAGAGTGAGTAAGGACGACCACTGATGACTTTCATAATCCAATAACGGACCTTAGTTGCCCGCCCCGCTGGCTCACCCTGTATACCTCCGCCATGGAGCACAGTTGACCAGACTGACAGAGGATTAATAATCTCCAAGAACTGCATCAGATGCCACTTGACAGCCAGAGCATGCAAGAGACGATATTCACTCTCCTCTGTATTCCTCTCCAGTGTGGCAGGGAAATAAACAGAGTTAAATGAAATTCCGAAACCACTTTGGGCCAAAAGAAGGCAGAGTCCAAAGCTGTACCGCACCCAGAGGCACAGGCAGTAACGGCTCACGGCAAGAAAAAGCCTGCAGCTCGGAAACTCGATGTGCTGAGCAGATTACCCCTAAAAGAAACAGTCTTCAAGATAAGTACCTTCAAGAAGAAGCTATGTTGCAGTTGAAAAGGTAGGACTCGAAAGGAATCTACAATCAGATTAAGTTACCATAAGGACACTGGGAGCCACAAGGGAGGACATAAGAACATAAGAACATGCCATACTGGGTCAGACCAAGGGTCCATCAAGCCCAGCATCCTGTTTCCAACAGTGGCCAATCCAGGCCATAAGAACCTGGCAAGTACCAAAAACTAAGTCTATTCCACGTTACCTGCTAGTAATAGCAGTGGCTATTTTCTAAGTCAACTTAATTAATAGCAGGTAATGGACTTCTCCTCCAAGAACTTATTCAATCCTTTTTTAAACACAGCTATACTAACTGCACTAACCACATCCTCTGGCAACAAATTCCAGAGTTTAATTGTCGTTGAGTAAAAAGAACTTTCTCCGATTAGTTTTAAATGTGCCACATGCTAACTTCATGGAGTGTCCCCTAGTCTTTCTATTATCCGAAAGAGTAAATAACCGATTCACATCTACCCTGTTCTAGACCTCTCATGATTTTAAACACCTCTATCATATCCCCCCCTCAAGCCGTCTCTTCTCCTAAGCTGAAAAGTCCCTAACCTCTTAGTCTTTCCTCATAGGGGAGCTTGTTCCATTCCCTCTTATCATTTTGGTAGCTCCTTCTCTGTAACTTCTCATCGCCAATTATATCTTTTTGAGATGCAGGCGACCAGAATTGTACACAGTATTCAAGGTGCGGTCTCACCATGGAGCGATACAGAGGCATTATGACATTTCCGTTTTATTCATCCATTCCCTTTCTAATAATTCCCAACATTCTGTTTGCTTTTTTGACTGCTGCAGCACACTGAACTGACGATTTCAATGTGTTATTCACTATGACACCTAGATCTCTTTCTTGGTTTGTAGCACCTAATATGGAACCTAACATTGTGTAACTATAGCATGGGTTATTTTTCCCTATATGCATCACCTTGCACTTGTCCACATTAAATTTCATCTTCCATTTTGATGGCCAATTTTCCAGTCTCACAAGGTCTTCCTGCAATTTTCACAATCTGCTTGTGATTTAACTACTCTGAACAATTTTGTATCATCTGCAAATTTGATTATCTCACTCGTCGTATTTGTCTTCCAGATCGTTTATAAATATATTGAAAAGTAAGGGTCCCCAATACAGATCCCTGAGGCACTCCACTGTCCACTCCCTTCCACTGAGAAAATTGCCCATTTAATCCTACTCTCTGTTTCCTGTCTTTTAGCCAGTTTGCAATCCACTTCCTTCACGAACATAGACACATCCGGTCGGGGAGACAAAAACCCACCAAGAACTCGGTTCCTATAACAGGTGACTGCTGCCACTTGAACTTTCAAGGAGTTAATTTATTTAGACTCTTTTTTTATACCGAAGTATAGCGAGTTGCCTTCACTCCGGTTTACAAGAGCCAAGCCTTTAAGCAATGTGTTCCTGAAAAATTCCAAAATTAATCAAATTTCCACTTTGAAGAGGCTGAGAACCTCGCTCCTCACATAAGTCCTCAAAAGCTCGCCCAAACTCTCACATAGCCCTGAGGATATAGAAATATACATATTTTTTTATTTTAGCCCGATGCAAAGTGTAAGCAGTGCAGCAGAATAACCCTGCTTCAATAAATTGAGTCCTCTCAAGGGCCAAACTGTAAGAGAAAATGGACCCGGATTGTCATGAAGAACTGGTCCCTAAAGCCATACATCCTTCCCGGGAGGTAGCCTAAGTGGCCTGCCCACAAGCAGCTACTGCAGATCGGCACACCCCAGCCATCGGGCCCAATCCGTTTCCATCAGAAGCAGGGTTTCTATTGCAATCTTTCAAACAATCATGCCCAGTAGTGGCCATGATGTGAAAACTGTCCAGCAGCCATGCCTGGATGAGAGCATCGATCCAACAACTTTCAGATCCCTTCTTCGACTAAAGAACTTTGGAACCCTGAGCAAGACGGCCCTTACATTGCCCTTTCCAGTAATGTGGCAGGCTAATATATCTAAAAGATGTGCTCATGCTATGGCAGAGCAACATCTATCTCCTCTGTCAATTGTTAGGTTTGGCTCTAGACTGATAATGAATGAAATCCACAGTTGCCACATTGTCCGGCCCGCCTGAGTCTCTAAACTCTCGACAGACATTTAGCATGGCAGTCAAACTGCACGTGCTTACAAACTATTGAAGCTCCACTGATGATCCTCGGCGCTCCAGCGACCTTGCACCAGCAACTCCTGACTGTGAGCCCCCAACATTGAAGGCTTGCATCTGTGATTAGCACTAACCCTTCTAGCATTTCACAGGAATATCCCTCCTTCAGATGGAAAGCGAAGCCTCACCATGCAGTCCTGAGACTGCGGTCTCCACCAGAAAGCAACGTGCTTGAAGAGGCCTCAAGTGCTCTCTCACCCAGGGGACAACCTCGAAGGTGGCTGCCATCAAACCCAGATTCTGAAGAAACAAAAAGCCTTCTATTGGACGAAAGGCCCTTTTCTGCGTTTAAACTCGAGCAATTGACTTCTAATACGACTCTCTGGCAGAAATACTCTGCCCGGCTTCATATCACAACAAACATCGGGCTACTCCAATGTCTGAGATGGGCTGTAAACCGCTTTCAGCCAAGTTTCACCGCCCAGCCTTCTGTAGTAGAGAGTAACTTGCAAGAAGCCAGGTGACTCTCTTCCACGCTTCTGGCCTGAATCAACCAATCACCCAGATATAGGTGAACCAGGGATGCCGTTTTTGCGTAAGGACGCTGCTAGCACCGTGACCTTAAGAATCTGGGTGCCAAGGCCAGCCCAAAAAACAAGGCCTGTCACTGATCATAACGTCTCCTATAATGGCAACTTCAAGAACCATTGATGTTCCCTGCAAATGGGAATATGCAGAAATACCTGCAGCAGATCTAGAGACACGAACATTTTACCAATTGCACCGCCAGTAATACAGAGCGCAAAGTTTCCATACAGAAATGAGTTACCAGAAAATGTGGATTGACTCCTTTGGGCCAAAAGGATCCCTCCTTTCGTGGTTACGCCAAAATAAATGGGATTAGTGGTTCGTGTTTTCTAGCAATTTGGGAACAGGAATTACAGCCCTTCAAGCCCAGCAGCCTCCTTAAGTTAGTCTCCACTGCCACTCTCTTCCGTAGGGATTTGCAGGGAGAAACGATAAAGGCCTCTGGAGGAAAGGAAAGAAACACCAAAGTATAGGCTTCTCTTATCACTTCCCCAATGGCCCGACATGATCTGGACCTACCTCTGAAATAAGTGAGATAGATGTCCGCCCATCTCTGTGCCAGCAGGTGAGGCTGCAGATCTTCACTGTGAAGATCAAGGTGCACCGTTCCCAGAGCCCGCATTCTTTCCACGCTTTCTGGGCCAAAAGGTCGAGACCTCTGAAAAGTTGCTCCCCTATAAAGAGAAATACGCCTTTAGTTTCTAGCACGGGCTTTTGTCCCAAAGGGACACGCTGCCTGCTTGATACTCTGGCAAATGAGGGTCCTGGGACTCTTCTGATCTAAATGCCATTTTCTCCAACTCACTGCCAAAAAAAGAGAACCCTTAAAGGGTAACTTCATGAGAGCAGACTTAGAAATTGTGTCTGCCGACAAATTTCACAGTCACAGCTGATGCCCAGCCAATGTTATGGAAGCCACCCTTCTGGCGGTAGTGCGAACAAGGTCCCAGTCTGCATCAACTAAGGCAGCAGCTCCTGGTTTCATCACCACTTTGCTATTCAACTCTGCTTCAACAGTCTCCCAAGAGAGACGTAGACTAGCCCGAAGCACCAGAGAACAACAACAAGAGGCAAATAAGAAAATTATTCCTTACTTGCTAATTTTCGTTCCTGTAGTACCAAGGATCAGTCCAGACGGTGGGTTATGTCCCCCGTCCAGCAGATGGAGTCTGACAAGGCTTCGAAGGGTGCTGACATATCGACCAGTGCACCCTCTGCAGGAGCTCAGTGTAGAGTATATCAAAGCCAGAATAGTAAGATACGAAGGATGGATCAAGTGTCCCCAACCATAACAGAACATAAACTAGGGCAACTCGCTGCCATAACTGTAACTTGCAGAAAGAACCGTGAGACGGTCTCATAAGACGAGAAGAGCAACGGTTTCAGATGAGCACGAGTAGATCAAGCAGGGAAGACCCTATAGACCCAGTAATCAAAGAGGTGGGCATCTGGACTGATCCTTGCTACTACAGGAACGAAAATTAGCAGGTAAGGAATAATTTTCTTTTCCCTGTACGTACCAGGATCAGTCCAGACGGTGGGATGTACCCAAGCTTCCCTACACCGGGTGGGCTCTTGAAAGCCCTGCTCGAATAAACATGGTCACCAAAATGTCGGAGGTGGACGACGGTAGGTGCAGCCGATAATGTCGCGCAAAGGTGTGCAAAGACTTCCAAGTGCCGCCCGGCAAATCTCCTGGGAGGAGACGGACTGCACCTCGGCCCCAAAGGTAGACATTAATTTCTGCCGGCGCCGGGGAAGTGCACAGAAAAGCAGTAAAAACTGCTTTTCTGTGCACCCTCCGACTTAATATCATGGCGAAATTAAGTCGGAGGTCCCGAAAGTTAAAAAAAAGTTAAAAATAAAAAAATTTAAAATGGGCCCGCGGCTCGAAAACCGGACGCTCTATTTTGCCGGCGTCCGTTTCTGAACCTGTGGGTGTCAGCGGGCTCGAGAACCAACGCCGGCAAAATTGAGCTTCGGCTGTCAAACCCGCTGACAGCCGCCGCTCCGGTCCAAAAGGAGGCGCTAGGGACGCCCTAGTGTCCCTGGCGCCTCTTTTTACCGCGAGCCCTAATTTAAATAAATTTACTGAATCACGCGCACAGGAGTGTGTCCTGTGCGAGCGCCAAGAAAACGGGCGCTCGCCTGCTCTCCCGCGATTTTTACTGTATCGGCCCATCTGTAGGAGGGGCAGATGTGTGTGGGAAGAAGAGGGGCAGAGTGTGGCCCCAGGACACGGTGTGCACAAAAGTACTGGTGGTAACAGAGGTGGAGCCTAGGGCAGGTCTTGGTGGGCCATGGCCAAACCACTTTTCCATCAGATCCATCCAATTTTCTTTGTGGACTTGCAAGTTTCCCATGGGGCCAACTGGAAACAGCCGGCAGCTCCTCACAATGTAGGAAGACGTCTTCCAGCAGTGGTGGAAGCTCTGAAAGAATTAGCAAGAAGGAGGCTGCGTGGTGGCAGGAAGATCCCCAGCGCAGTGCCAGCAGCCTAAGCCTGGGTTAGAGGCATTGGGGAGAAATGATCAGCATCAAGCCTGGTGGAGGATGGAGTCTGACTGAGAGAGGCTGCTGGAGCTTGGTGGTGGGGATTGAATGTGAGGAGGCTGGGGAAGGGCTTGGGGACAGGCTGGGCTGTAAAGAACGTCAGCTTAAAACATGCGTCTGTAGGATGATGGTACTGTCTGTCTGTGCTGCTGATAGGTACTGCAGGAGATCTCCATCCCAGGGCAAGTCTGACTCACTCATCCGGGTGCACCTGAGGGCTGCGAGATTCTGGGTCACTACAGGACAGGGATTTCTCCAATCAGACTAACTTTACCCAGGCAGCACTGAATATCAAGTCTCTGCAGCTAAATTTTACCCTACCCAAAGCACCTCCACCAGCTAAATTTTCTACAAATAATGAGTTATGAGCAACCCAAAGTTTCACAGGAGAGTAGGGGGAGAAATTCCTATCTCCAGTTTTGTAAAGGCAACTAGAAAAGTACCCAGACAAGCCCTTGGGAGCATCAAACTCTCAGGTTAAAAAGGCAAAGGAGGGAGGAGGAGGCAGAGGGGGAAGGTAAAGAAATCACAGGAAGCAGGAAACTGAGAGGGTCCTTAAGCAGGAGGAGCTGCTGCTGCTGTATGAGGGGGAGAAGCAGGAAGAAGAGCCTGAGCGGATGCAGAGGAATAAGGAGCCCAAAGAATGGATTCAGTTGAGAGGGCTGGGGGATGGGATCAGTCCCAGGCTGCATCCCCTGCCCACCTCCTACCTGCTGAGCAGAAAGCCCTGCAGCCATTCTCCTGCCCCTTCTCCAGAGCAGGATTTCCAGCCCCGGCTCCCTCCCTGCACGGTCCCTGGGGTGGGGGATGGGAAACAGTCCCAGGCTGCATTCCCCTGCCCCCCTCCTACCCTGCTGAGCAGAAAGCCCTGCAGCCATTCTCCTGCCCCTTCTCAATCCTCAGCTTCTCCCTTAACGGCTGAAGGTAGAGGAGGAAGGAAGAGGAGGAGAGCAAAGCAAGGAGAAGTGCAAGGCTGGGAATTGTGGAAGTGTAGTCCCAGGGCATGGTTTGCTGTAATTGCTGATTTAGTAAGCTCTTTATAATAAGCAAACTGGTAACTCTGAAGGGAGAGGTGAAGCAGGAGAGGGAGGGATCCTGGGGACAGAGCAGGGTGAGGAGACACAGGAGGGAGGGAGACTGGGAAGGATCAGGGAGAGGGTAAGGAAGAGAGAGGATGTGAGAGAGAGAGAGAGCCCCCTCTGACTGCTGCCCTCTGCCTCCCCCCGCCCAGCACTGACAGCAGGAGCTGAGGCTGCACACAAGGCTGCAGGATTCAGGATCAGCTGGGACTGCGCTCTCAGGAATATTGGGACTGGCAGACTGGGAGCTCAGATTCATACATTATACCTGGAAGGAGAGCATCAGCTGATGAGGAAGGAAGCAATCCTGGAGCTAGGACCTGCCCTCAGGATGATGTGGTATCCTCTAGCACTGAGAATAGTTCTCCAGGAGCACAGGCCCAGGAGGGAAGACTGGGAGCTCAGATTCATACATTATACCTGGAAGGAGAGCATCAGCTGATGAGGAAGGAAGCAATCCTGGAGCTAGGACCTGCCCTCAGGATGATGTGGTATCCTCTAGCACTGAGAATAGTTCTCCAGGAGGGAAGACTGGGAGCTCAGATTCATACATTATACCTGGAAGGAGAGCATCAGCTGATGAGGAAGGAAGCAATCCTGGAGCTAGGACCTGCCCTCAGGATGATGTGGTATCCTCTAGCACTGAGAATAGTTCTCCAGGAGCAGGGACCCAGGAGGGAAGACTGGGAGCTCAGATTCATACATTATACCTGGAAGGAGAGCATCAGCTTGATGAGGAAGGAAGCAATCCTGGAGCTAGGACCTGCCCTCAAGATGATGTGGTATCCTCTAGCACTGAGAATAGTTCTCCAGGAGCAGGACCCAGGAGGGAAGACTGGGAACTCAGATTCATACATTATACCTGGAAGGAGAGCATCAGCTGATGAGGAAGGAAGCAATCCTGGAGCTAGGACCTGCCCTCAAGATGATGTGGTATCCTCTAGCACTGAGAATAGTTCTCCAGGAGCAGGGACCCAGGAGGGAAGACTGGGAGCTCAGATTCATACATTATACCTGGAAGGAGAGCATCAGCTTGATGAGGAAGGAAGCAATCCTGGAGCTAGGACCTGCCCTCAGGATGATGTGGTATCCTCTAGCACTGAGAATAGTTCTCCAGGAGCAGGGACCCAGGAGGGAAGACTGGGAGCTCAGATTCATACATTATACAATGAGTAGGAGAAACTATCTGTAAACCCAGGGTAAAGAAGAGAAACAGCAGCTATAGCAGCAAAATCTGTGCTATCCTGCCACCAGACCAGAAATGAAACTTGACTAGGGATGATATGCAACCTAAGTACATTAAAATTGCCACACTGGGTGAGTCTGAGGGAGCATCAAGCCCAGTATCCTGCTTCCATTAGTGGTCAATCCAGGTCACAAGTACCCGGCAAGATCCCAACCAGTAAATAGTTCCCATGCTGCTATCTCACATTGAGAAGCAATGGCTATTCTCTAAGGCAGAGATTATCAACCAGTGTGTTGCCAAGCACCAGCAGGTGTGTTGCGGCTCCCGGTGCCCTAAGAACATAAGAAATCACCATGCTAGGTCAGACCAAGGGTCCATCAAGCCCAGCATCCTGTTTCCAACAGTGGCCAAAACCAGGCCACAAGAACCTGGCAATTACCCAAACACTAAGAAGATCCCATGCTACTGATGCAATTAATAGCAGTGGCTATTCCCTAAGTAAACTTGATTAATAGCCATTAATGGACTTCTCCTCCAAGAACTTATCCAAACCTTTTTTGAACCCAGCTACACTAACTGTACTAACCACATACTCTGGCAACAAATTTCAGCGCTTTATTGCGCATTGAGTGAAAAAGAATTTTTTCCGATTAGTCTTAAATGTGCTACTTGCTAACTTCATGGAATGCCCCCTAGTCCTTCTATTATTCGAAAGTGTAAATAACCGAGTCACATCTACTCGTTGAAGACCTCTCATGATCTTAAAGACCTCTATTATATCCCCCTCAGCCGTCTCTTCTCCAAGCTGAACAGCCCTAACCTCTTCAGCTTTTCCTCATAGGGGAGCTGTTCTATCCCCTTTATCATTTTGGTTGCTCTTCTCTGTACCTTCTCCATCGCAACTATATCTTTTTTGAGATGCGACGACCAGAATTGTACACAGTATTCAAGGTGTGGTCTCACCATGGAGCGATATAGAGGCATTATGACATTTTCCGTTCTATTAACCATTCCCTTCCTAATAATTCCTAAATTCTATTTGCTTTTTTGACTGCTGCAGTGTATCACTGCAATGTATCACTGAGCTGATGTATTACCTGAGCTGATCACTGTATTACCTCCTGTAATGTATCACTGAGCTGATGATTTTAAAGTATTATCCACCTAGATCTTTTTCCTGGGTGGTAGCTCCTAATATGGAACCTAACATCGTTTAACTACAGCAAGGGTTATTTTTCCCTATATGCAACACCTTGCACTTGTCCACATTAAATTTCATCTGCCATTTGGATGCCCAATGTTCCAATCTTGCAAGGTCCTCCTGTAATGTATCACAGTCTGCTTGTGATTTAACTACTCTGAATAATTTTGTATCATCCGCAAATTTGATAACCTCACTCGTCGTATTCCTTTCCAGATCATTTATATATATATATTGAAAAGCACCGGTCCAAGTACAGATCCCTGAGGCACTCCACTGTTTACCCTTTTCCACTGAGAATATTGACCATTTAATCCTACTCTCTGTTTCCTGTCTTTTAACCAGTTTGTAATCCACAAAAGGACATCGCCACCTATCCCATGACTCTTTAGTTTTCGTAGAAGCCTCTCATGAGGGACTTTTGTCAAATGCCTTCTGAAAATCCAATACACTACATCTACCGGTTCACCTTTATCCACATGTTTATTAACCCCTTCAAAAAAATGAAGCAGATTTGTTAGGCAAGACTTCCCTTGGGTAAATCCATGTTGACTGTGTTCCATTAAATCATGTCTTTCTATATGCTCTACGATTTTGATCTTGAGAATAGTTTCCACTATTTTTCCAGGCACTGAAGTCAGGCTCGCTGGTCTATAGTTACCCGGATCACCCCTGGAGCCTTTTTTAAATATTGAGGTTACATTGGCCACCCTCCAGTCTTCAGGTACAATGGATGATTTTAATGATAGATTACAAATTTTAACTAATAGATCAGAAATTTCATTTTTGAGTTCCTTCAGTACCCTAGGATGCATACCATCCGGTCCAGGTGATTTGCTACTCTTTAGTTTGTCAATCTGGCCTATTACATCTTCCAGGTTCACAGTGATTTCGTTCACTTCGTCTGACTCATCACCCCTGAAAACCATCTCTGGAACTGGTATCTCCCCAACATCCTCATTAGTAAACACGGAGGCAAAGAATTCATTTAGTCTTTCTGCAATTGCCTTATCTTCCCTAAGAGCCCCTTTAACCCCTCTGTCATCTAATGGCCAACCGACTCCCTCACAGGTTTCTTGCTTTGCCTTCCTTGTGTTCCCCTTCTCTCCAGGGGTGGGGCTGAAGAGCGGAGAGACCCTATGCATCCACCGGAGGCGGCTGGAGAGATGTTACACACCACTAGAGGTCAGGCCAGCGGTGGCTAATAAGTGGAGGCCAGGCTTATTGGGCCAAACAATGAGAAGAGGCTCCATGTGAGCTTGTGTGTGTGGTTAGAATGGGTGGCAACTTTGTGTGTGTGGTAGAATGGGAGCAAAAGCATTTGTGTGTGATTGAGAGACAGAGACTGGTCAGGGAGGTGACTGGTGTGTGTGTGTGGAGGAAGAGAGACTGTATGTGGGGGACTGTTTGTGGGCCCTAAGGAAGAGAACAGAGCTTTCAGCAGCCATGCTGTTTCTGGTGAGTGCTATTGGCTTGCAAGGTAAAGGAGTAGGAGAGTTGCTGGAGAGGGTAAGTAAAGACGGCTTTTTAAGTTTCTTTCTTGATTGACTGCCATTTTAATTATTGGGTATTATAGAAACAAACATAGAAACATAGAAATGACGGCAGAAAAAGACCAATTGGCCCCATCTAGTCTGCCCAGCAAGCTTCCACACTTATTTTCCCATAATCATTTTCACCAACCATGAACTTCAGGGCTCTCGTTGGTAACTGTTTGATTCAAATTTCCTGCCATCCCCTGTCATTGATGCAGAGAGTAATGTTGGAGTTGCATTAAAGGTGAGCATAAGGCTTATGACTAAGGGTTGTAACCGCCGCCATCAAGCAAGTTACTCTGATGCTTGTTACCCAGACTGCAAAGATCAATGCCTTATTGGATGATGTCTGAATGTAAATTCTGTTTTCCTAGCATGTAGCAGATGGACTCAGGACCAATGGGGGTATAGTGTACTCCTGTAGCAGTTGGAGACGGATCAGATTTCAATCTGACGTCAGTCCGTAGTACATATACCCCTGCAGGAAGTGCAGCTTTTCAGTATTTTCCGTCTCCATAGCAGTTAGGGACTATCTGCACGCTCTCACAGTGTTCGAACAAATTCAAAGAAGAAAATCCAAATTTTAAAGAAGAAACCTACCTGAAGACGAGCCCCGCTCTCCTGTGGGTGATACCCTCGGGTCCCTCCCCCAGTTAAGATTCCCGAGGTGATTTCCGTGGTCCCTCGGAGGTAAGCCTCGGTCCGGCGGCCGACGAATCGTGGCGAAGACCTAGCCCCCGATCTTCGGGTGCGGCTGAGAGGCAGCGGGTGCCCCCTCGAGCGCGGCGGTGAAGGTATTTGCCCTCTTCCCCCGCAGCCGGAGACTGCCCGGGACGAAAACCGGGGAAGCGCCGAAGACAAGGTAAGGTAGAAATCTTCTGCTTAAATCTGATCTCTGAGGATCGAGGAGGAGCACAGGTCACCGGCCGGGGACCAGTGCCACTAGGTTGATCCGCCCTAGCAGGGCCAGGCCCTGGTTATTTCCAAGGGTCTACCCACGTGGAGACTCTCCGAGTGGGTTGCCATATTGCCCGCGTGCTCGCGGTCGCCATCTTGGCCCTATTCGCCGCGCCGTTCGCCTTGAGCGCACAACTCCGACCTAGGCGCAGAAAGCTCTTGTGCGCATAGTCTTACACGCACATCAGGTCTTGCGCACATAAGTTACACGCGCTGAGCCGGGCGCATATCTACGGCCGGGCTCACAGCTACGCGCACAACTACATGCTTACCTGAAGTGCACCGGTGCGCATAAGAGTTTACGCGCCGACAGCCATGGCACCTCCAGAAACAGGGATAAAAGATCAAGGCCTCTGCCCAGCATGCCACATCAGAGCCGCACAAAACGAGGAGGCAGACACCATATGCACCCAGAGCGAGGAGGCCCTAGGAGATCCTGTCCATGGCCAATCACGCCCAGGGCTGAGTTCTAGCTCCTCAGGGGGTACTCCTCAGGGCTGGTACCTCAGGGGACCTCCCCACAGACGGGGATCTCCAAGGAACCAGCGCCCCTCAGCTTTGACTCAGCATCGATCTCATGGGTGGAGTTCTTCAAGGGGATTCACGCCTTTGTTCAAATGCAAACTGAACCTCTGCTGATCAGCCACATGCTCCACCGGAGGACCCTCATGCCCCAGGCCCCTCAAGACCTAGGCACAGGCTTCCACTACCCAGAAGCGCCACCTATGGGGACTCGGACATCTCTGAGGAGGAAGCCAAACCCCTAGAAGAGGGGAGCTCCCTTCGGGGACAGAGCCTCACCGAACCATGAGACGCTTCTTCATAAAGGACGAGCTCCCGGACCTGGTCAACCAATGCCTGACGGAGCTCACTATACCGGGCCCAGGGACTTTGGGGGAACCTAAACCGAACCCCCTGCTGGAGGGTCTTCGCCAGACTTCTCGCCATTTCCCTCTGTTACAAGCAGCACAACAGCTGATTGACATGGAATGGAATGCTCCGGAGTCCACATTCAAAGGGGGACGAGCTCTGGCAGCCATGTACCCCCTGGACTCGGCAACCAAAGACCTTCTCGCATGCCCAAGAGTGGATGCCATGGTCTGCGCGGTCTCTAAGCGCACCACTATCCCAGTGGAGGGAGGAGCTGCGCTCAAGGATTGCACATGACCGGCGTCTGGAGTCCATCCTCAAACAGTCATTTGACGTAGCAGCTATGTCTCTACAAATTGCCGGCCTATTGCACCGTGGTGACACGTGCCTGCTTATCCCAAACCAGGAACAACACGCCGGGAGAAGACTTGGAACCAGCAGTATCATTCCTCACAGACAATGCCTCCGACCCTAGTGCGCATAGCGGCCAGAGGAGTGTCATCTGCGGTGGCGGCCAGGAGGCAACTCTGGCTCCAAAGCTGGTCGGCCACATCTTCCAAAAACATGCCTCACAAGGATGCCCTTCAAAGGATCCCTCCTGTTCGGCAGCGAACTAGAGAAACTGGCCGACAAATGGGGAGAATCCCCATTGCCGCGCCTGCCGGAGGATAAGACGAAGAGAAACCAGCGACTCTTCCCCAGGTCCTCTAGGGGCAGAAGTTCACAGCAGTTCAATCCTTACAGGAGCAACTATCAAGCACCCCGCCACTACGGGCAGGAACCAGTCCTTTTGGAACAAGCACAACAAGAGGGAACCAGCTCGGGTGCAGGCCCCAGCCGCACCCCCACAATGAGATGCAGCAGACCCATCCAAGGGAAGAAGCTATAGGGAGCAGATTAGCCCTATTCTACTGCAGATGGGTCGACGATAAACCTCGGACAAGCGGGTCCTAGCCATCATTCGGGAGGGGTACTACTGGATTTCCTACGAACTCCTCCGAACACGTTCGTGTAGTCCCCCCTGCCACGACCCCTTCAAGAGGGCCAGCAGTGGAAGCTACACTGTCCAGACTACTGGCCCTCGAGGCCATTCCCCCAGTGCCTCCACAGGAAATAAATATTGGACATTTTTCCATTTATTTTATCAATCCCCAAGAAAGAGGGAACATTCAGGCCCATCCTGGACCTCAAGTCGGTCAAACTGCCACCTCAGGATTCCCGCTTCCGCATGAAAAACCTACGATCCATTATAAGGGCGATACAACCAGGAGAGTTCTCACATCCCTGGATCTTTCGGAGGCCTACCTGCACATCCCAATTCATCAGGAAAACACCAGCGTACCTACGCTTCAAAGTCCTGAACCGTCACTACCAGTTCCGGGCACTACCCTTCGGGATAGCCACAGCACCCCGGACGTTCACCAAGGTAATAGTGGTGGTGGCTCCGGCAACATTGAGGAAGGAAGGAATCCTCGTTCACCCTTACCTGGACGATTGGCTGGTCAGGGCAAAGTCACCGGAGGAAAGCCACCCAAGCAACCAGCAGAGTCAAAAGCTCCCGACAGCCCCTCACAGTCACTGGAATACTTAGGAGTCCAATCGACATCAAAGAGGAAAAGGTCAGCCTGACCCCCACAAGGAGATCAAAATTGTGGAACTGGCGGGGGGGTGCTAGCACCCGCGGAGCAGAATGGTCGCAATTATTAAACCAGAACTCCCTGTCCCCCGATATACAATCAACAGCGACTATTTTGGGAAGTTTGGACGGTTACTAAGCGGCTTTGTAGGTGACTCAGCACACCGTTAGCAGCCACGATGACTCAAAAGAAGAAAGATATTGATTTTCGACAATTTTCTTACTCAAAAGTTAAACAAGAGATGAGAGGCCTACTGGCGTGGGAGATGCAGGCAGCACGAAGGCGTCTGATGATGAGGGAAACCCCGCTGAACCGGCGGGAGGGACGAGTCCTCGAGACTGCCCTACCAGGGAAGAATTCCGACAATGGTTCAGAGACTTAAGAAGGGACATAAAGGCTAACAAAAAAGAATTATTAGAGAAGATGGCGGACTTAAAAGAAGAAATCTCTGATATAGGAAGAAGGGTTGATGAGCTCGACAGAAGGCTGGATGCTCAGGCGTATAAAGTAGAGGCGATGCACGCACAGGGGCAACAGCTAGCACAGGACAATGTGGAAATAAAATACAAACTGGAGGATCTCGAAAATCGTAGCCGCTGTAGCAATATACGGATTCGGGGACTCCCTGAGACGGCGGAGTTCTCAGATTGCGCGGCCACTATCAAAACAAATCAGTCAGTTCTTTTTGAACAAGGATACAGAGACTGCAGTTCCAATCGAGGAAATAGAAGTGGAACGGGCTCACAGATCTACGGGTCCGAAGATCGGGGATAGACCCCGGGATATTATCGTCTGCCTATACGAGATTCCCAGTAAAGGACAAAATATGGCCAGCTGGCGGCGCAAGCAAAAAGACTGGGAATGGCAGGGACATACCATAGCGGTTTTCGCGGATTCTTTCTCCCATCACCCTTAAAAGACGGATGGAATTCAGAGACATAACCGCTGTCCTACGTAAGGAAGATTTGCGGTATCGTTGGCTCTACCCGTTTGGACTGGCCATCACGATCAAGGGTATAACGTCTAAAGCTCAAACAGTCGAGGAGGCGGCGGCCATTTTGAAGAGTGCAGGCCTCGTAGTGAAACTTCCTCCGGCTCCGAAGAGGAACTCGACTCTTCTGCCGCCCGATACCCCGAAATGGCAACGGGTGCTCAAAGGTGGACGCCGGCTTCGTAGACACGAAGAAGAGCCGCAGCGGAATGACCAACTCGGCGCAGGATGAACGTTTGAGTATAACTGCCACCTTAAGCGCTCTATTTCAGGGCTTAAATAGTCAGTAGTTTCTTTAAGACTCAAAGGACAGGCCCGTTCTTACAGTCACCTTAGGGGACTTGTTCGATTTATTAAAACTGTCTGATGTTCCAAACAGATTACTACAGGATTTTTGCTTGTTCATACGGTTTTATAAGTTTGTTAAATAGGGGGAGGGATGCATTGCTCCGATGGTTGCTACGTTCCCATCTGCTTCAGCAGGAGTGCCCAGTTATCATGGCAGCAATTGGTTGGGGGGGGGGGGGGTTCAGGGTTACAGGATTTGGGATATTTGTCTGTGTGGCACCATTGGCGAATTAAGGTATACACCTGGAAAAGGTGAGGCTTTCATTTAAAGTCCTATTGACTCTCTATAACTGGTTATACTGGTTAGGGTTTCGTCATTACACGGTGTGGGCTCTGGTCTTACAAGTATGGTTGGGGGTGACTGCGGGGGGTGGAGAGACCCCTAGGCGTCAACTTTTACGTTGAAGATGCAGCTCAGTCAGGGGCTGACATCCTGTTTTTACAGGAGACACATTTGTTGAAAAAAATATGATTGATTGCTCCCCTGGCCATTATTCCCCAATTGTTACAGTGCTCCGGCTTCTAAACTGCAGAAATATACTGGGGTTAGTATACTTCTCCATAGAAATCTGCAAGGTCATGTTACACAGCATCCACGGATACAGAGGGGAGATATATTTATGTGCAACTTGAAATAGGTGCTGAAATTTATCATCTTCTTAATGTCTATGCTCCCAATGCATCTCTCCGGACATTCTTGGCTCGCCTGGATAAAGTTTTGTCCAAGCAGGGGCTGGGGATTTGGGGTACTAGCAGGAGATTTTAATATGACTCTGAAACCTCAGCTGGATAATTCCACAGGAGGGGGGGGAGGTGGGGGCTAAAAAGGAGAGACAATATCTTAGGTCCTTTTTGGCCAAGTGGGGTCTCTGGATATATGGAGAGATCGTAATCCCTTATGGAGGAATTACTCCTTTTACTCTGCTCCTCATAA
Source organism: Rhinatrema bivittatum (assembly GCF_901001135.1). NCBI lineage: Eukaryota > Metazoa > Chordata > Amphibia > Gymnophiona > Rhinatrematidae > Rhinatrema > Rhinatrema bivittatum. The sequence goes on along the minus strand of NW_021821344.1, from coordinate 59,370 downwards.
ATCCTATTCTAGGATTGACTACTTCTTAGTTGATAAATCTGCTCCCAGCAAGTCAAGGAAGTGGCTAAAGGTCAGATTACCTGGTCAGACCACGCTCCGGTAGAATTGCAACTGAAAGTTTCCAGGGACAGGGAAGGGCAGAGATATTGGAGATTAAATGATACTTTGCTAGACGACGAGGGTTTTTTGTCTGCAAATAAAGGAAGCCATAGCTAGCTATCGAATTACAAACCAGGAGGCTCGGGCAAATCCGCCGCTGTATTGGGATTGTCTCAAGGCAGTACTGATGGGGGAGATTTATCTCACAAGGGGCCTATCAGAAAAGAAGAAAAGTGAATCGCCAACAACAGTTATTGGCTGAGATAGGGAAGTTGGAGACCCTACATACACAATACCCCACAGCACAGATCCTCCAACAATTACAAACGGCTAGGCGCCAATATGCTCGATATCATTGGAAGATGTTCCTCATAAACTGAACATGCTAAAGCAGCACCATTTTGAATGGGCAACAAAGCCGGTAAGATGTTGGCCCAGAAGCTGAAACATCGTATGACCCAGACCCAGATCACTAAAATCAAAGGGGAGGATGGTTCCCTTTTAGTATCGCAAAAGCTATCCGATGAGCGATTCCAGAGGTTCTACGGGACACTTTGCTTTGAAATGTTGCTTCCTAATAAAGGGCCCTTTCATATTTAATCCATGAGAACGGCCTCTCCTAGGTGGGAGTTTTCATGTGTTTTGTGAGAGTGCCCTTCTGTGTGAATCTTTTACTACATTCAGTACATGAGAATGTACTGATGCAACTCCAACATTACTATCTGAATCAACAGTACTGATGCAACCCAACATTACTCTCTGCATCAAATGGTTACTGATGCAACTCCAATTCTCTCTGCATTGAAAGGTGCTGATGCAACTCCAACATTTCTCTCTGCATCATGGCAGGGGGTGGCAGGGAAATGGAATCAGTTACCAACAAGGGCCCTGAACTTGGCAGTCGGTGATGAACATAAGTATGGGAAATAAGTGTGGGAGCTTGCTGGGCAGATTGGATGGGCCATTTGGTCTTTTTCTGCCATCATTTCTATTTTTCTATGAGAATGGTTGCTCCCCTGTGTGAATTCTCATGTGACTAGTGAGGGCATCCTTCACAGGGAAGCTTTTATTACATTCACTACATAAGAATGGTCGCTCCCCTGTGTGGATTCTCATGTGTTTTGTGAGGGCACTTTTGTCAGTGAATCTTTTATTACATTCACTGCATGAGGAATGGTCGCTCCCCTGTGTGGATTCTTCATGTGTATTATGAGGGGCACCCTTCTCAGTGAATCTTCTTATTACATTCACTACATGAAGAATGGTCGCTCCCCTGTGTGGATTCTCATGTGTATTGTGAGGGTACTCTTCTGTGTGAAGCTTTTATTACATTCAGTACATGAGAACAGTTGATGTGCTGTGTGGATTCTCATATGACTTGTGAGGGCACCCTTCGCAGTGAAACTTTTATTACATTCTCTACATACGAATGGTTGCTTCCCTGTGTGGATTCTCATGTGTCTTGTAAGGGCACCCTTCACAGGGAAGCTTTTATTACATTCATTACATGAGAATAGTCTCTCACCGGTGTGGATTCTCATGTGACTTGTGAGGGCATCCTTCACAAGGAAGCTTTTATTACATTCACTACATGAGAATGGTCTCTCACCTGTGTGGATTCTCATGTGTCTTGTGAGGGTTACCCTTCTCAGTGAATCTTTTATTACATTCACTACATGAGAATGGTCGCTCCCCTGTGTGGACTCTCATGTGTTTTGTGAGGGTACCCTTCTCAATGAATCTTTTATTACATTCAGTACATGAGAATGGTCGCTCCCCTGTGTGGATTCTTACGTGATTTGTGAGGTCTCTCTTCTGTGTGAAGCTTTTATTACATTCAGGACATGAGAACGGTTGCTCTGCTGTGTGGATTCTCATATGAGTTATGAGGGCACTCTTCCTAGTGAATCTTTTATTACATTCACTACATGAGAATAGTCGCTCTCCTGTGTGGATTCTCATGTGTATTGTAAGGGTACCCTTCTGTGTGAAGCTTTTATTACATTCAGAACATGAGAACAGTGGATCTGCTGTGTGGATCCTCATATGACTTGTGAGGGCACCCTTCTCAGTGAATCTTTTATTACATTCACTACATGAGAATAGTCGCTCACCTGTGTGGATTCTCATATGTCTGATGAGGACACTCTTCTGCGTGAATCTTCTATTACATTCATTACATGAGAATAGTTGCTCGCCAGTGTGGATTCTCATGTGTCGTGTAAGGGCACCCTTCACAGGGAAGCTTTTATTACATTCACTACATGAGAATAGTCTCTCACCTGTGTGGATTCTCATGTGACTTGTGAGGGCACCCTTCTCAGTGAATCTTTTATTACATTCACTACATGAGAACGGTTGCTCCCCTGTGTGGATTCTTATGTGTCTTGTGAGGGCACCCTTCTCAGTGAATCTTTTATTACATTCATTACATGAGAATAGTCGCTCACCTGTGTGGATTCTCTTGTGTCTTGTAAGGGCACCCTTCACAGGGAAGCTTTTATTACATTCACTACATGAGAATGGTCTTTCACCAGTGTGGAGGCGTTGGTGCAACATTAGCGTATTCTTACGAGTGAAATTTTTCCCGCACTCACTGCAGTTAAATGGTTTGTTTCCAGTGTGGATTTGCTGGTGTTGGGTGAGGTTTTTGTACCTAACAAAACATTTTCCACCTTTACTGCATGAGAATGGTCTCTCTCTAGTGTGGAGTTTTTGGTCTGAGATAAGTATATTCTGGCTCTTGAAGATTTTCCCATGTTTACTATCTATAAATGGTCCTCTCTCCAGTGTGGATTTTGTGATGTAATTTTATCTTATACTTACTAATTAAACTTTTCCTCCAATTACTGTAGGGAAGAGTTGCTCTGGGTTATGTATGTTTAGGTGCACTTTTAGATTTTTCTTCTGACTGTAGATTTTCCCACATGTACTGCATAGAAATAGTGTTTGGGGTGGGTAGGATTTCTGGTGCAATATTACATGCGATTCCTTACCAAAGCTTTTACCACAGGAGTCACACAGAGAGGATTTCTTCCCTTTCCCCTCCCCCTGGTGAAGGTCAGAAGTCTTTTGACCACTGTTATTACTCTGGAAGGGTTTCTCTGTGCTCACGGATCTCTGGGGCTCAGGGATGACTTTGACCACCATCTCACATGCAGTGACTCCATCCCGTGGGTCTCCTGCAGGGTCTCTCTGCTTCTTCTCCGACTCCTGCTGACTATTCCTTGTGTTGCTCTTCTCAGTCCCCTGTGAAACATTCTCAAAGACATTTCCTGATTCTCTTGGGATCAGTCCTTCTTCCATAGGATGTTCTTCTCGATTCTCCTCCTTTATGTGCTGTATGACCTCATCACTTGCTGGTGATAGAAGAAGACATTAATCATGCATTAGTGACCATGCAAATGGATCTGGGTTTCTGATCCTATAATCACTGCTCTGGCAGAGCACACAGTGATAAAGCTGCACATTTCTGACCAACCACTGGTGACCATGAAAAACATTTAACAATGGGGTTTGTACCAAAATCCTTATGAGATGAGCTCCTAAATATGTATAACCTAGAGGAGAGGAGATATGATAGAGACACTTACATACCTGAAATGTAATAATGCTCAAGAAGTAAACTTCTTTTGAATGGAAAATAATTTGTAGAGCAAAGGTTCCAAGGAGGGAGACTAGGAATAATATCAAGAGATATTTTTTGTTTAAAAGAAAGTGTGGAGGATGCCTGGAATTACCTCACGGAAGTGTTGGAGATGAAAACTGTAACAGAATATAAAAAATAATAGCAGGATAAACACAGAAGTGATAGAAGATGGAGAGAATGAGAGATAAGAGGTCAGTAACGTAGGCGAGCTTGCTGGAAAAAGAGCAGATACTCCATAGATAAAACCTGAGAAGAGAAAACAGGGAGGAGAGTGGGGGTAGGATAAGCTGGGAGGGGAAGGATGAGAGTTACCACGGAGGGACAGGACTGAGATTGATATCCAGAGAAGGGCAGGGTGTGATGACAGTAAAGACAGTGAGATTCTCTTAGGGTGAGAGGTGATGGCTTAATGAGAGGAAGAAAACTTTGTAAAGCAATGGACAAGGCAGAAGACAGAATGGCCGAGGAGCTGGAGAATATGGGAGGCTGACAGGCACCTGATGTTCCCAATGGACAGAAGTGGGGAATGAGATTGGGTAGGGTTAGCATCAGGAAGAGGAAGGAGAATAGATCCGTAGGTAAGGGAGAAGGGAAAAATGGCCATGAAACAGCTAGAAGTGTGCAGACAAGCTGAAACCTCCCTATGATTTATTTATTTATTTATTTATTTTATATACCGACATTCGATCGAGCTATCACATCGGTTTCCAGATAACTAAAGGAATAGGGTGGTAACAGCCCTATTTTACATTATAACATGGTAATAAATGGATATAAGAATATTTTACATTATAACATGGTAATAAATATAACAAGTTATAACAGAACTAACAGGAATACATGGAACATTAGACTATAGTATATAACATATGTACATAAATGGCTTATTGATGAGGATAATTTATGGTAAGGATAGCAGGGAGGGGAGAGAAAGGGATGGGTGGGAGGAAGGTAGTGATAGGGAGGGAATGGGTGGGGCGAGATGCTTGTGTAGGGAGGGAAAGGGGTGGGGTGAGATGCTTGTGTGGGGGGCGTGGTGTGGTGCATTTGGGCAGGTTATGTGTCAGGTGGGAAAGCTTTTAGAAATAGCCATGTTTTGAGGTGTTTTTTGAAGATTTGCAGTGAAGGTTCGTTTCTGAGACAGGTGGGGAGGGTGTTCCATAAGGTGGGGCCCGCTATTGTTATGGCTCGTTTGCGGGTTGCGTTGAGGTGTGCAGCTTTGAGATTGGGGATGGCTAGGAGGCCAGTGTTGGTGGATCTGAGAGTTCTATGAGTGGGGTAAGGTTGTATTCCGTTGTTTAGCCAGTCCATTTTGTTGTTGTTTATTTTTTTGTGCATGAGGGTGAGGGTTTTATACTGGATTCTTTGTGTAATGGGTAGCCAGTGGAGTTCTTTGAGGGTGGGTGTGATGTGAGAGGATTTTTTGTTGTTGGAGATGATTCTGGCGGCAGCGTTCTGTAGAACTTGGAGGGGTTTGATGTGGATTTCTGGTAGGCCAAGGAGGAGGGAGTTGCAGTAGTCAAGTTTTGCAAAGATAATTGATTGAAGGACTGTTCGGAAATCATGCTCTTGGAGGAGGGGTTTGAGTTTTTTTAGTGTCTGAAGTTTGAAGAATCCATCTTTGATTGTATTGGAGATGTGTCGTTTAAAGTTGAGTTGGCTGTCAATTGTTACGCCTAGGTTTCTTGTGGACGGCGTGAGTGAGGTTTGTGGGATTTGAGGCACTCCCGGGTTGATTGAGCTTCCTGGGTGGTCAGAGGGGGTGCACATGAGTGGATAGGAGGGACGGTCATCGTGGATGTGAATGATTTCTCTTTTGGCTTGGTTGAGGCATAGTGATAATTGAGATAGCAAATGGGATAAATTTGAGCTGAGTTTGTTCCATTTTTCCATGGTGCGTTGAATGGACTTGTTTATGGGGAGTAATATTTGTATGTCGTCTGCATAGACAAAGTAGGTGAGGTTTGCCTCTGAAAGGTATTTGCATAGTGGGATGAGGTAAATGTTAAAGAGGGTTGAGGATAGGGAAGAACCTTGTGGGACTCCATGAGTGAGGGGCACTTGTGAGGATTCAGATGAGTTCGTCTTGATGATGTAAGATCTGTTTGAGAGGTAGGATTTGAACCATTTGATTGTGGTGTCTTGGAGACCAATTTCTTTAAGTCTGGTGAGGAGTGTTCTGTGATTGATGGTGTCGAAGGCGGCTGATATATCAAGAAGTATCAGGAGGAACGATTTGCCTTTGTCGCGGCCTCTGAGTATGGTATCGGTGAGGGAGAGGAGGAGGGTTTCGGTGCTGAAGAGTTTTCTGAAACCATGCTGTGCAGGCTGAAGAACATTATAGGTTTCAAGGTGGTCTGTGAGTTGATTGTTGACTGTTTTTTCGATGATTTTTGCTAGGAAAGGGAGGTTAGAGACTGGTCTGTAGTTTGCTGGGTCGGATTTGTCGAGTTGGGGTTTTTTTATGATTGGTTTGATGATGGCGTTTTTGAGTTTTTCTGGGAAGATTCCTTGTTCTAGGGATAAGTTGATGATGTAGGTTATTGGTTTGACAATAATCTCTCTGATGAGTTTTAGGGTTTTGATGGGGATGGGGTCTAAGGGGTGGGATGCAGGGTTGGTTTTTCTGATGATAGGTTCAATTTCTGTGGTAGCAACGGGTGTGAATTGTGACCATGCGTGGATGGGAGGGGGGATGTCAATTGAGTCATTGTGGGTTTGGGGAATCTTGGCAATGATGTTGTTAACTTTATCCTTGAAGAATTGTGCTAGTTTTTCACTGGAGATGTTGCTGGAGTTTGGCGTATTGTCAATTTGGATGGGGTTGGTAAGGTCTTTGACATAGGCGAAGAGGGTCCTCGGGTTAAATTGGTAATCGTGAATTCTTGATGTGTGGAAATTGCGCTTTGCTGTGTTGAGGTCAGTTGTATAGTTGTGTAGTAGAGTTCTGTATTTGTCTTTCAGGTTTGAGGTGGGGGTTCGTCTCCACTGTTTTTCAGTTTGTCTCAGTGTTCGCTTTGAGATTTTCAGTTCTGGGGTGTACCATGGTGCTCTTTGCTTTGTGGATTGTTTTATTTCCTTTTTTATCGTGGGGCATAGTGTATTGGCTATGTCTGTGTTGATAGATATCCAGGAGTTTGTGGCTGTGTTGGCGTCATTTAAGTTGATTGTTTTTAGTGCCTCGGGTAACAGTTCGGCGATGTCTTCACTGGAGCATGGTTTGGAGAATTCGATGATTCGGTTGTTTGATTGTAGTGGGTTCGATTGGAGTTGAAGCTTGGCTTGGATGAGGCTGTGGTCAGACCATGGAGTGGGTGTTGTAGAGGGTGGTCCAGTTGCAGATATTTTGTTGTTTATGAATATTAAGTCCAGGGTGTGGCCCGATTTTTGAGTGGGTGTGTTGATGATTTGGGTGAATCCAATGGCAGACATGGTGGATAGGAGCAGTTCGCTTGTGGGAGAAGGAGGGTGGGTGTCGATATGGAGGTTAAAGTCTCCTAGTATGATGGCTGGTTCTTGTAAGTTTATGTGGGTTGTGATGGATTCAATCAGGGGGGAAAGGTTGTGCTGTAGGCAACCAGGAGGTGCGTATAGGAGGAGTATTTGGAGATGTTTTGATTTGAATAGGTTGGTCTCGATAGGGGGTGGTAAGTTTAGGGAGTGGGAAGAAAATTTAAGTTTTTTGTGAGCTAGGAATAGTAGGCCACCTCCCTTTCTTTTGTTTCTGGGTATGGAGAAAATATTGTATGTGCTTTTGGGCAGTTGATTGAGTAGGACTGTGTCAGAATGTTTCAGCCAAGATTCGGTTATGCAGAATATGTCTGGTTGGTCGTCTGTGAGTATGTCATGGATGATTGGGATTTTTTTGGTGATTGACTGTGCATTAATGAGGAGAAGAGTAATGAGTGTGATTGTGGTATAGGGTATGTTAGGATTGGGGTGAATTTTGGTGAGGCGTCTAGTAGTGGGTGTGGTTTTAGGAGTGTGGTGGTTGTTGTGGCGATGGGTTAGTTTGGGGATGTATTGGGCTGAGGCCATTGTGTGAGTTTTGTGTGTGAAGGCTGTTGCTTGGTTGCTGAGTGGGGAGTGAGTGGTGGCAGGGGTTGTTAGGTTGTTTGAGATTTGGGTGATTACTTTTCAGAGATTCATGTGTTGCGTGTTGGGATGAATATAAGGAGGGCTGGCAGTTGTTGAGGGCTGTGGGGGGGTTGGAGGGGAGGAACAGTGAAGACAGGGGAGTATACGAGAGTACACAAAGGGAGTGCATGAAGGAGCGCACAAAGGAGCAAGCTCCTTTGGCGTGCTCCTCCTTCGGCGCGCGACGCTCGGCGCACGGTGCCTGGGAGCCTGCTATATTTATAATGAGAGGGTTAATCAGGGTTGTCCCCTGATTGGCTGTGCGTCGGCAGCGTGTCTCTCGTCGGCAGCGTGTCCCTCGTCGGCGGAGGAAGGTCGGCCGATGACGTCAGCGTTTCCCGGAGGAAGGCAGGGGCTGCCTCGTGGTCGGGGTCGGAGGCGGTCGTGGGTAAGTGTAGTTAAGTAGGCCTTACCCCGGCGGACCTCCGGCGCCGATCGCGCAGGCCCTGCACCGCTCCAAGTCGTCCCCTCCCTTCGGCAGCGTCCGGGTGTAAGCATGATATCAGTGCAGGGCTAAGTATAGCACAGGGTAATGACAGTCATGAAGCAAGGTCAGACCTCTTGTATCCTGCTGCTCATATTCAGCTAATTGTAAAACAAGACTGCACGCGACCGTAGGTGCAGTTGGGGGCGAGTGAGCAAAGATATGCTGGAGTTTTAAATCATGTGCACAAGTACGTGTGTATGATGTAAAATACGCCCAGCATTTGTACTCGAGCAGATGTAAAACATATTTCTTCCTTAAGAACTTGTCAGCTATAACGCATACATGGAAGAGGATTTTAAAACATGCTCGGGTTAAAGCCATTCCCAGTTTTACCCATTAGCCCACCAGTTTGCCCAGTCTATCTCAGGTCATCCAGACCCTTCTAGTTCTTCATCCTGCACTCCCCCCAATTGAGCAAGACCCCTCACCCTATTGTGTTAGTCCTAAAAAGTGATTTCTGCAGACTTACACCTCATCAGGAGCAGCAGGAAACATACGCAGCTAACAGTGCGCCACGAGCAGCAGCAGCCACATTTACACACTGAACTGCTGGCCCCTTTTTTAGCACGAGCTGGCCCCCTTTTTTTAGCACGAGCAAGTGATTAGCAGCTTTTGAAATTCATGTCACTCACGTGCGGCCACGTATTCATCTTTTAGAGCGAGTAACACTTTTAAAATTTGGCCCATTCAGTTCTGTATCTGGGCAGGTGGGATCAGTAGTCCTGGTCCTGCTGCTGAGGGCTCAGTCAAGTCCCATGAGAAACTTTGTGGATGCTCCCCAGCAGGTGCCTCATGAAAGACATCTGAGATAAATTCCTAGACTGCCTCACAGGGGCCGGTCTCACGTGAAAAGATCCAAACAACCAATCTCAGGTGCCAGCTCAGACCCAGAGCAATGCTGGAGCTGGAGTCAGGAGAAAAGTCACAAACGACCTTCAGTAAATCAGCCCTCGAGTCCACTTAACATGCAGATAATGCAATTTTTACCTAGGGAGATGAGGGTCTCATAATTCTCCTTCATCACCTCCCTGTAAAGCTCCTTCTGCCCTTCATCTAAATACCCCCACTCCTCCTGGGAGAAAGAGACAGCGATGTCCTCAAACGTCACCCGCACCTGAAACACAAACCAGAAACACTCAGAGACAAGTGGAGGGGCTCAGCGGGCATTAGATCTCAGCTGGATTTATTATCCTAACATTTTATCATTGAAAAGAGGGCACCAGGACCGCTCTTCCCCAGGAAATGCCAGATTTGTTCCCTCTGTGTTGCCCCTAGAATCAGTTTCCTCCATAGACCCCCAGGGTTTTCAAATCAAACTGGAAAACATTCTCTAATACCAGAGACAGAGAATATGAAATGTCATTGCCTGGATAAATCACATTATAATAAAAAGGAAGCTATAAGAGCATTATCCAGAACATCAGGAACATCTGGTTCTATTCCATCAGGAGGACTCACTGTGCTGAATCCTAACAGGGCAGGACGAGTTTGGTGTCCTGGGCAGTGACATATCTCCCACTGTGATGTACTAATTCTGTATTCAGGGGTGTTGAAACCATGGGCACATAGGGATCGTGCCCCAATCTCAAACAGATATTTGGTTTCCTTCTCTGCAGGGCAAAGGAAAGGAGAAATTAATACTTACCTGATAATTTCCTTTCTTTTGCATTCAGGCAGCTCAATCCACAGAAATGGGTTATGAACCTCTACCAGCAGATGGAGACAGAGTAAAAGCTGATGGCACGGACATATAGCCCTGTCCCGACATCAGCCTACAAGTATTCTCTGGAAAAGCCAAACTGTGGACAAACTGATTATACTTGAACTATTTATGCTTCCAACCAAGTGAGAGCACAGAGCTCAGTCAAAAGAGCTATTTACTAAAGTAAGGAGCTGGTCATGACACTTACCAATCCTCAAACGAGTAACAGATGTAATACTCTGAATCGTTCATACCTAAAGGACAAAATGAAAGCAAGATGGCAGCTGAGGATGGACTGTGGATCGGCCTGCCTTCCTCAGAGGAAAGAAAATTAAAATTAAATAAAAAATGTCATCAGGTAAGTAGGAAATTCTCCATCCTGTTCACTCAGGCAGGCCAATCCACACCAGTGGGATGTACCAAAGCTGCCAATGGACCCAGTAACATTGCACATGCTAAGGCAGGCTTCCTCCTGTGCCCAAACGAGCAAGCGAATTGCCTGGAAGGGTGCGTAAGGACAACTGCTGATGACTTCCATAATCCAATAACGGACTATAGTTGCCCGCGCCGCTGGCTCACCCTGTATACTTCCGCCATGGAGAACAGTTGACCAGACTGACTGAGAGGATTAATAACCTCCAAGTACTGCATCAGATGCCACTTGACAGCCAGAGCACGCAAGAGACGATATTCACCCTCCTCTGTATTCCTCTCCAGTGTGGCAGGGAAATAAACAGAGTCAAATGAAATTCCAAACCACTTTGTACTGCCCCAAGAGTCTCAGGCAGGAACGGCTCATGGCAAGAAAAAGCCTGCAGCTCGGAAACTCGACGTGCTGAGCAGATTACTCCTAGAACAAAACAGTGTTCAAAGTAAGTACCTTCAAGAAGAAAACTATATTGCAGTTGAAAAGGTAGGACTCGAAAGGAATCCACAATCAGATTAAGTTACCATAAGGACACTGGGAGCCACAAGGGAGGATGAAGATGCTTAACTTCCTTCATGAACAGAGACACATCTGGATGGGGAGACAAAAACCCACCAAGAACTCTGTTCCTATAACAGGTGAGTGCTGCCAGTTGAACCTTTAAGGAGTTAAAGAGCCAAGTCTTTAAGCAATCTGTCCTGAAAAATTCCAAAATGAATCAAATTTCCACTTTGAGAGGCTGAGAACCTCGCTCCTCACACAAGGCCTCAAAAACTCACCCAACTCTCACATAAGCCCGAGATATAGAAATATTCATATTTTTTTTATTTTAGCCTGATGCAAAGTGTAAGCACTGCAGCAGAATAACCCTGCTTCAATAACTTGAGTCCTCTCAAGGGCCAAACTGTAAGAGAAAATCGACCCACATTGTCATGTAGAATGGGTCCCTACAGCCATACATCCTTCCTGGGTGGTAGCCTAAGAGGCCTGCCCACCAGCAGCCACTGCAGATCAGCACACCCCAGCCATCGGGGCCCAATCCGTGGCCACCAGAAGCAGGGTTTCTATTGTAATCTTTCAAACAATAAATGCCCATTAGTGTCCATGATGTGAAAACTGTCCCGCGGCCATGCCTGGATGAGAGCATCGATCCAAGAACTTTTGGATCCCTTCCTTGACTGAGGAACTTCAGAACCCTGAGCAAGACGGCCCTTACATTGCCCTTTCCAGTAATGTGGCAGACTAATATATCTAGAAGATGTGCTCATTCTATGGCAGAGCAACATCTATCTCTCTGTCACTTGTTAGGTTTGGTTCCAGACTGATGATTGATGTAATCCACAGTTGCCACATTGTCCGACATTATCCGGCCCATCCGAGTCTGTAAATGCTCAGCGGACCTTAAGCCCGCCAGCCAAACTGCTCGTGCTTCCAACCTACTGATGCTCCACTGATGATCCTTGGTGTTCCAGCGACCTTGCATCAGCAACCTGACAGTGAGCCCCCCAACCTTGAAGGCTCACATCTATCATAAGCACTAACCCTTCTGGCATTTCACAGGAAAATCCCTCCTTGAGATAATCCGCTTGCAACCATTATTGGACGCTCACGTCTAATGGCAAGCGAAGCTTCACCATGCAGTCCTGAGACTGCAGACTCCACCAGAAAGCAACGTGCTTTGAAGAGGCTGCATGTGCTCTCTCACCCAGAGGACAACCTCGAAGGTGGCTGCCATCAAACCCAATTTCTGAAGAAAAAAAGCACACTGTTGGGCAAAAGGCCCTTTTCTGAGTTTGAAATCGAGCAATCAACTTCTAATACGACTCTCTGCCAGAGACACTCTGCCCTGCTTCATATCGAAACAAACACCGGGCTACTCCCATGTCTGAGATGGCTGTAAACCGCTTTCAGCCAAGTTCACAACCCAGCCTTCTTGTAGTAATGAGATTAACTTGCAAGAAGCCAGGTGACTTTCTTCCATGCTTCTGGCCTGAATCAACCGCTACCACCATGACCTTAAAGAACCTGGGTGCTGTGGGCAGCCCAAAGCCTGACACTGATCATGATGTCCCAGAACGGCAACTGCAGGGACCATTGATGTTGCCTGTGAATGTGCAGAAATACCTGCAGCAGGTCTAGAGACACAAAAATTCCCCCAATTGCACTGCCAGTGACACTGTGCTCAGAGTTCCCAGACAGAAATGAGTCACCCGCAAATATCAATTGACTCCTTTGGGCTGAAAGGATTCCTCCTTTCTGGGTACGCCCAAAATAAATGGAATAGCAGCCCATGTTTTCTTGCAATTTGGGAACAGGAATTAAAGCCTTCAAGCCCAGCAGCCTCCTTAAGTTAGTCTCCACTATCACTCTCTTCCGTAGGGAGTTGCAGGGAGAAACCATAAAGGCATCTGGAGGAAAGCAAAGAAAGACCAACATATAGCCTTCTCTTATCACTTCCTAATGGCCCGACGTGATCTGGACCTACCTCTGAAATAAGTGAGATAGATGCCCGCCTATCGCTGCGCCAGCAGGTGAGGCTGCAGATCTTCACTGTGAAGATCAAGGTGCACCGTTCCCGGAGCCCGCATTCTTCCCAGGCTTTCTGGGCCAAAAGGTTGAGACCTCTGAAAAGTCGATCCCCTATAAGGAAGAATACACCTGTAGTCTCTAGCATTGCCTCTTGTCTCAAAGGGACACGCTGCCTGCTGGATACTCTCTGGCAAACGAGGGACCTGGGACTCCTCTGATCTAAATGCCATTTTCTCCAACTCACTGCCAATAAAAGAGAACCCTTAAAGGGTAACTTCATGAGAGAAACTGAGAGGGTCCTTAAGCAGGAGGAGCTGCTGCTGCTGTATGAGGGGGAGAAGCATGAAGAAGAGCCTGAGCGGATGCAGAGAATAAGGAGCCCACAGAATGGATTCAGTGAGAGGCTGGGGGATGGGAACAGTCCCAGGCTGCATCCCCTGCCCCCCTCCTACCTGCTGAGCAGAAAGCCCTGCAGCCATTCTCCTGCCCCTTCTCCAGAGCAGGATTTCCAGCCCCGGCTCCCTCCCTGCACGGTCCCTGGGCTGGGGGATGGGATCAGTCCCAGGCTGCATCCCCTGCCCCCCTCCTACCTGCTGAGCAGAAAGCCCTGCAGCCATTCTCCTGCCCCTTCTCCAGAGCAGGATTTCCAGCCCCGGCTCCCTCCCTGCACGGTCCCTGGGGTGGGGGATGGGATCAGTCCCAGGCTGCATCCCCTGCCCCCCTCCTACCTGCTGAGCAGAAAGCCCTGCAGCCATTCTCCTGCCCCTTCTCCAGAGCAGGATTTCCAGCCCCGGCTCCTTCCCTGCCCGGTCCCTGGGGTGGGGGATGGGATCAGTCCCAGGCTGCATCCCCTGCCCCCCTCCTACCTGCTGAGCAGAAAGCCCTGCAGCCATTCTCCTGCCCCTTCTCCAGAGCAGGATTTCCAGCCCCGGCTCCCTCCCTGCACGGTCCCTGGGGTGGGGGATGGGATCAGTCCCAGGCTGCATCCCCTGCCCCCCTCCTACCTGCTGAGCAGAAAGCCCTGCAGCCATTCTCCTGCCCCTTCTCAATCCTCAGCTTCTCCCTTAACGGCTGAAGGTAGAAGAGGAAGGAAGAGGACGAGAGCAAAGCAAGAAGCGCAAGTAAGAGGAAGGGGAAGTCGAGACTGGGAATTGTGGGAAATGTAGTCCTAGTGCGTGGTTTGTTGTAATTGGCTGATTAATAAAGCCAAGTCCAGTTCTGTTCATAAAATCCAAAATGGGTAACTCTGCAGCCTCTCAGAGAGACTGGGGAGCAGGGGGAGGGGAAACAGGAAAAGAAAGAAGGAGGGGAGAGCAGGGAGGTGGGAGAAGGAAAGAGAGAAAAGGGAGGGATTCTGGGGACAGAGCAGGGTGAGGAGGCGCAGGAGGGAGGGAGACTGGGAAGGATCAGGGAGAGGGTAAGGAAGAGAGAGGATGTGAGAGAGAGAGAGCCCCCTCTGACTGCTGCCCTCTGCCTCCCCCGCCCAGCACTGACAGCAGGAGCTGAGGCTGCACACAAGGCTGCAGGATTCAGGATCAGCTGGGGCTGCGCTCTCAGGAATATTGGGACTGGCAGACTGGGAGCTCAGATTCATACATTATACCTGGAAGGAGAGCATCAGCTGATGAGGAAGGAAGCAATCCTGGAGCTAGGACCTGCCCTCAGGATGATGTGGTATCCTCTAGCACTGAGAATAGTTCTCCAGGAGCAGGGGCCCAGGAGGGAAGACTGGGAGCTCAGATTCATACATTATACCTGGAAGGAGAGCATCAGCTGATGAGGAAGGAAGCAATCCTGGAGCTAGGACCTGCCCTCAGGATGATGTAGTATCCTCTAGCACTGAGAATAGTTCTCCAGGAGCAGGGGCCCAGGAGGGAAGACTGGGAGCTCAGATTCATACATTATACCTGGAAGGAGAGCATCAGCTGATGAGGAAGGAAGCAATCCTGGAGCTAGGACCTGCCCTCAGGATGATGTGGTATCCTCTAGCACTGAGAATAGTTCTCCAGGAGCAGGGACCCAGGAGGGAAGACTGGGAGCTCAGATTCATACTTTATACAATGAGCAGGAGAAACTCTCTATAATCTCATTGTATAAAGAAAAAACAGCAGCTAAAGCAGCAAAATATATGCTATCCTGCCATCAGACCACAAACGAAACATGACTAGGGAAGATATGGAACACAAGAACACAAACATTTCCATACTGGGTGAGTCTGAGGGTGCATCAAGCCCAGTATCCTGCTTCCATTAGTGTTCAATCCAGGTCACAAGCACCTGGCAAGATCCCAACCAGTAAATAGTTCCCATGCTGCTATCACACATTGAGAAGCAGTGGCTATTCTCTAAGTATACTTGGTTAATAACAATTTCTGGACTTCTTCTCCAGGAGCTTGTCTAATCCTTTTTTAAACCTAGCTATGCTAATTTTCTTAACCACATTCTCTGGCAATGAATTCCACAGCTCAATTGTGCATTAAGTGAAAAAGAATTTTCTCCTATATGTTTTGAATGTGCTACTTACTAACTGCCCTTGGTCGGGACCATTCCTGTTGCTTCGGTCCTAAATGATGGGCCCTTTCACAGATTATTTTTCCTCTCAGCTCTTGTAGGTCCAGTTCCTCCAAGAGCCAGTCCTCCAAAAAGGTACTCACATTAACCAAATTTTCATCCTCAGCCATCCCCACAAATCTGATGTTAGACCTGCGGGCTCTGTTTTCCAAGTTGTCGATCTTGAGTGTTTTCTCCTGCATTTCTCTCTCTAATGACTGCACACGCCTCTCCAGTTGCAAAACATCGTCTTCCACTGTCGACACTTGCCTCTCAACATGATCAAGTCGCAGAGTAATGTCAGATAAAGATGATTTAAGCTCCTCAGTTTGAGAAGATATATGTGACAATCTTTCATCCAAGGCTGAGGCCACTGCATCAGTAAATTTTACAATTAGAGCTAAGTCACATCCTTCTGCAGTTCCAGCTCCCATGCAGTCGACCATTTTGGGCAACGCTGGTTTCCCCTTCTCTTTCTCTCGTTTAACCTACCCCTCCCCCCCAGTTCTCTCATCAGTTACACTGTACAGTCCTGTTGGCTGATTTCATGTTGTATGGAAACCGATGTCATGTTTTCTTAACGAGCGTCAGTATATAAAAAACTATAAATAAATAAATAAATAAATAAATAAAGCACCATCCAGTCAGGGGTTCGCTGCATCCACCTCAAATTAAGCCAATCAGTTCCTGTATCTTTTGGCACCAAGGTAGAAGAAAATTCAATCACGTGCGGTGTGGAATTGTACACAAAGGGACAGACGGTACCCGGAGCTCAGCTCGGTGCTGCCGGCTAAGCCCACCACATCACGTGACTCTTAATCATATTTTAATCAAGTTTTTTCACTAGTATGTCCGCAGTGGCTTTTGAAGAGAATACTGGCAGGCTGAGCTCACTGCTGGGGTATGTGTAGGGTGAGGTCAGCTTTGAAATCTGACTCTGTCTCCATCTGCTGACAGGGGAGCATAACATTGGTCCTGAGTCCATCTGTCTACACTAAGAAAAACAAAATTATCAGATAAGGAATTTCTCCAATTTCTTCATTCTTTTTCTGTCTTCAACCATAGGTCTGCCAGCTGCAGGGTTTTACATAAGAAATGCCCTTCTGGGTCAGACCAAAGGTCCATCAAGCCCAATATCCTGTTTCCAGAGTGGCCAATCCAAGTCACAAGTACCTGGCAAGTTCCCACACATTAGATAGATCACAAGCTACTATTGCTTATTAATTACCGTAATAGCAGTTTGTGGATTTAACCTCTAGGAACTTAGCCAAACATTTTTTTAAACCCAGTAACACTAACTGCTGAAACCTCAACCTCTGGCAATGAATTCCAGAGTTTAACTATGTGGGGAGTGAAAAAGAATTTCTTTGATTTGTTTTAAATGAGCTAATTGCTGACTTCATGGAGTGCCCCCTGGTCCTTCTATTGTCTGAGAGAGGAAATAACCAATTTACATTAACTTATTCGAGTCCTTTCTTGATTTTGTAGGCTTCTATCATATTCCCCCTCAGTTGTCTCTTCTCCAAATTGAACAGCCCTAACCTCTTTAGCCTTTCCTCATAGGGCAGCCGTTTCATGCCCCTTATCATTTTGGTCGCCCTTCTCTGCACTTTCTCCAGTGCAGCTCTATCCTTTTTGAGATGCAGCAACCAGAACTGCACACAGTATTCAAGGTGTGGTCTCACCATGGAGTGATAGAGGCATTATGGCATCCTCTGTTTTATTTTCCATTCCTAATAAATCCTAACATTCTGTTTGCTTTTTTGACTGCCGCAGCACACTGGGCTGACGATTTCAATGTATTATCCACTATGACACGTAGATCTCTTTCCTGGGTGGTAACTCCTGAGATAGAAACTAACATTGTGTAACTAGAGCTTGGGTTATTTTTCCCTATATGCATCACTTTGCACTTGTCCATGTTAAATTTCATCTGCCATTTGGAAGCCCAATCTTCCAGTCTCACAAGGTCCTCCTGCAATTCATCACAATCCACTTGAGATTTAATTACTCTACAAAATATTGTATCATCCGCAAATTTGATTACCTCACTCGTTGTACCCCTTTCCAGATCATTTATTTATTTATTTTTTGAAATTTTTTTATTTCTTGAATTTTCATAATTTCAATTACAATCGAAACTATATTAATAAGGAAAAAGGGAAGAAAAAATGAAAGAACACAATTTTCATTGCGATTCAAAAGCGTTAAGCAATATAAAGAATATCTTCCATATTATAAGCAAATGGGGAGACCCTAAGAAATAGAACAAAGCGGTTAATAGGAAAACATTCAACATGCAAACTTACAGGCACAAAGTTATTTGCAGATTACTTCTAGTTAAGCCTTCTCTTCTGGATTCTAACTGGAGTGAGAGTCTAGGTATGAACGTAGTTGTTTTATTTCTGTAAATATATACTTATTATTCTGATAAATCAAAATACAACGACATGGATATCGCAAATAGAACTTAGCTCCTCTTGTCACAATCTCATTTCTTGTAGCCAGAAAGGCTTTTCTTTTCTCTTGAGTTCTTTTGGTAATGTCCGGAAAAACTCTAGTTTGAAAACCATAAAATAACTCAGACTGCTTTTTAAAGGATCTCTTAAGACTTCATCTCTATCAGACATTTGAAGAAAAATCACAAAAACCGTTGCCCTCTCTTCAATCCTTGCTTTGAGTGATTTCTCTAAGAAATCTGTTAAATTATCTTTATCCATCGCCTCTTCTTGAAATACTCTCTCTTTAACTTTTCTTCCAGGAATATAATGCAGTCTCGACATTATTTTTTATTTATGTATACCGACATTCATCTCAATTGAGATATCACACTGGTTTACATTCAGGTACTGTAGGTATTTCTCTATCCCTAGAGGGCTTACAATCTAAGTTTTGTACCTGCGGCAATGTAGGGTAAAGTGACTTGCCCAAGGTCACAAGGTCTCCTGGTTTGTAGTCCACTGCTCTAACCACTAGGCTATTCCTCCTCCCAGTACTGATGCAACCCAACATTACTCTCTGCATCAAAATGGTACTGATGCAACTCCAATTCTCTCTGCATGAAAGGTGCTGATGCAACTCCAACATTTCTCTCTGCATCAATGGCAGGGGGTGGCAGGAAATTGGAATCAAGCAGTTACCAACAAGGGCCCTGAACTTGGCAGTCGGTGAAACATAAGTATGGGAAAATAAGTGGGGGAGCTTGCTGGGCAGATTGGATGGGCTATTTGGTCTTTTTCTGCCATCATTTCTATTTTTCTATCTTTTCTATGAGAATAGTTGCTCCCCTGTGTGAATTCTCATGTGACTTGTGAGGGCATCCTTCACAGGGAAGCTTTTATTACATTCACTACATAAGAATGGTCGCTCACCTGTGTGGATTCTCATGTGACTTGTGAGGGCACCCTTCACAGGGAAGCTTTTATTACATTCACTACATGAGAATGGTCGCTCCCCTGTGTGGATTCTCATGTGACTTGTGAGGGCACCCTTCACAGGGAATCTTTTATTACATTCACTACATGAGAATAGTCCCTCACCTGTGTGGATTCTCATGTGAGTTGTGAGGGCACCCTTCTCAGTGAATCTTTTATTACATTCACTACATGAGAATGGTCGCTCCCCTGTGTGGATTCTCATGTGACTTGTGAGGGCACACTTCACAGGGAATCTTTTATTACATTCACTACATGAGAATAGTCCCTCACCTGTGTGGATTCTCATGTGAGTTGTGAGGGCACCCTTCTCAGTGAAGCTTTTATTACATTCACTACATGAGAATGGTCGCTCCCCTGTGTGGATTCTCATGTGACTTGTGAGGGCACCCTTCTTAATGAATCTTTTATTACATTCACTACATGAGAATAGTCCCTCACCTGTGTGGATTCTCATGTGAGTTGTGAGGGCACCCTTCACAGGGAAGCTTTTATTACATTCACTACATGAGAATGGTCGCTCCCCTGTGTGGATTCTCATGTGTTTTGTGAGGGCACTTTGGTCAGTGAATCTTTTATTACATTCACTACATGAGAATGGTCGTTCCCCTGTGTGGATTCTCATGTGACGTGTGAGGGTACTCTTCACAGTGAAACTTTTATTACATTCTCTACATACGAATGGTTGCTTCCCTGTGTGGATTCTCATGTGTCGTGTAAGGACATACTTCTCAGTGAATCTTTTATTACATTCACTACATGAGAATGGTCGCTCCCCTGTGTGGACTCTCATGTGTATTGTGAGGGCACCCTTCTTAGTGAATCTTTTATTACATTCACTACATGAGAATGGTCTCTCCCCTGTGTGGACTCTCATGTGTATTGTGAGGGCACCCTTCGCAGTGAATCTTTTATTACATTCACTACATGAGAATGGTCTTTCACCTGTGTGGATGCGGTGGTGCAACATTAGCGTATTCTTACGAGTGAAATTTTTCCCGCACTCACTGCAGTTAAATGGTTTGTTTCCAGTGTGGATTTGCTGGTGTTGGGTGAGGTTTTTGTACCTAACAAAACATTTTCCACCTTTACTGCATGAGAATGGTCTCGCTCTAGTGTGGAGTTTTTGGTCTGAGATAAGTATATTCTGGCTCTTGAAGCTTTTCCCATGTTTACTATCTATAAATGGTCTCTCTCCAGTGTGGATTTTGTGATGTAATTTTAGCTTATACTTACTAATTAAACTTTTCCTCCAATTACTGTAGGGGAAGAGTTGCTCTGGTTTATGTATGTTTAGTTGCACTTTTAGATTTTTCTTCTGACTGTAGATTTTCCCACATGTACTGCATAAAAATAGTGTTTGGGGTGGGTAGGATTTCTGGTGCAATATTAAATGCGATTCCTTACCAAAGCTTTTACCACAGGAGTCACACAGAGAGGATTTCTTCCCTTTCCCCTCCCCCTGGTGAAGGTCAGAAGTCTTTTGATCACTGTTATTACTCTGGGAGGGGCTCTCTGTGCTCACGGATCTCTGGGGCTCAGGGATGACTTTGACCTCCATCTCACATGCAGTGACTCCATCCCATGAGTCGCCTGCAGGGTCTCTCTGCTTCTTCTCTGACTCCTGCTGACTATTCCTTGTGTTGCTCTTCTCAGTCCCCTGTGAAACATTCTCAAAGACATTTCCTGATTCTCTTGGGATCAGTCCTTCTTCCATATAATGTTCTTCTCGATTCTCCTCCTTTATATGCTGTATGACCTCATCACTTGCTGGTGATAGAAGAAGACATTAATCAGATATTAGTGATCAGCAAATGGATCTGGGTTTCTGATCCTATAATCACTGCTCTGGCAGAGCACACAGTGATAAAGCTGCACATTTCTTACCAACCACTGGTGACCATGAAAAACATCTAACAATGGGGTTTGTACCAAAATCCTTATGAGATGAGCTCCTAAATATGTATAACCTAGAGGAGAGGAGATATGATAGAGACACTTACATACCTGAAAGGTAATAATGCTCAAGCAGTAAACTTCTTTTGAATGGAAAATAATTTGTAGAGCAAAGGTTCCAAGAAGGGAGATTAGGAATAATATCAAGAGATATTTTTTGTTTAAAAGAAAGTGTGGTGGATGCCTGGAATTACCTCACGGAAGTGTTGGAGATGAAAACTGTAACAGAATATAAAAAATAATAGCAGGATAAACACAGAAGTGAGAGAAGATGGAGAGAATGAGAGATAAGAGGTCAGTAACGTAGGCGAGCTTGCTGGAAAAAGAGCAGATACTCCATAGATAAAACCTGAGAAGAGAAAACAGGGAGGAGAGTGGAGGGTAGGATAAGCTGGGAGGGGAAGGATGAGAGTTACCACGGAGGGACAGGACTGAGATTGATATCCAGAGAAGGGCAGGTGTGATGTGTTTTTTAAGCCTACTTTAACCGTTGTATTGTGAGAGAAAATGACACTGAACAAACTGCAATTTACAAAAGCTTCTTAATGGAAATAAAAAATTTATTAATTGAAATCTATTACATGCTATATTAATATCTTGTTATAAAACTGGATAGGCAACAAGTGGCCTATACAGGAAGCAAAGAATCAAGCTACAAATTAATATACTTTCTATACTCACATCAAGTACACAGGTCAGTGAAAGAAACAGCTTTGCTTGGTTACTTCTCTTTTCCATCAATTTTTATAGGTTTCATAATATGCACTGCAAGCTAGAAAGTGTATTGCTCTAAATCAGCTCATGATTGCTCCATACCTACACTCAGGGTCACATTTTTCCTTATCATGCCAACTGTCACTGTGGCCTAGTTTCTCTTCCCCTTATCAGCTCCTAGCACGCACGTCCTTGGCTTCACAGATTTATTTTCGTACTCAAAAAACATAGCCTCATTTTCCTGTTTATTCACTTTCTCAATTTAGACTTTGAATTGCTGAAACTGTAAGATCTTTTTTGTGCAACTTGTACACGTTGCCCACTGGGTTCAGATCCAGGTGCCTGGCCCAGACTGGTTCTGGCATCAGCATATTCACAAGTCCAAGGTCAGCATTTCATCAGATGACAGGAAAGACAGTGAGATTCTCTTAGAGTGAGAGGTGATGGCTTAATGAGAGGAAGAAAACTTTGTAAAGCAATGGACAAGACAGAAGACAGAATGGCCGAGGAGGTGGAGAATATGGGAGGCTGACAGGCACCTGATGTTCCCAATGGACAGAAGTGGGGAATGAGATTGGGTAGGGTCAGCGTCAGGAAGAGGAAGGAGAATGGATCCGTAGGTAGGGAAGAAGGGAAAAATGGCCATGAGACAGCTAGAAGTGTGCAGACAAGCTGAAACCTCCCTCTTATATCAGTGCAGGAAGTCGCGGGGTAATGACAGTCATGAAGCAAGCTCAGACCTCTTGTATCCTGCTGTTCATATTCAGCTAATTGTAAAACAAGACTGCACGCGACCGTACGTGCACCTGGGGGCGAGTGAGCAAAGATACGCTGGAGTTTTAAATCACGTGCACAAGTACGTGTGTATGATGAAAAATTCGTCCAGCATGTGTACTCGAGCAGATGTAAAGAACATTTCTGCCTTAAGAACTTGTCGGCTTTAATGCGTACAGGGAAGAGGATTTTAAACCCTGCTCAGGTTAAAGCCGTTCCCAGTTTTACCCATTAGCCCACCAGTATGCCCAGTCTATCTCAGGGTCATCCAGACCCTTCCAGTTCTTCATCCTGCACTCCCCCCAATTGAGCAAGACCCCTCACCCTATCGTGTTAGTCCTAAAAAGTGATTTCTGCAGACTTACACCTCACCAGGAGCAGCAGGAAATATACGCAGCTAACAGTGCGCCATGAGCAGTGGCCGCTGGATTTACACACTTAACTGCTGGCCCCGCCCCTTTTTTAGCACGAGCAAGTAATTAGCAGCTTTTGAAATTCATGTCGCTCACGTGCGGCCACGTATTCATCTTTTAGTGCGAGTAACGTTTTTAAAATTTGGCCCATTCAGTTCTGTATCCTGGTCCTGCTGCTGAGGGCTCAGTCAAGTCCCTTGTGAAACTTTGTGGATGCTCCCCAGCAGGTGCCTCATGTAAGACATCTGAGATAAATTCCTAGACTGCCTCGCAGGGGCCGGTCTCACGTGAAAAGAGACAAACAACCAATCTCAGGTGCCAGCTCAGATCCAGAGCAATGCTGGAGCTGGAGACAGGAGAAAAGTCACAAACGACCTTCAGTAAATCAGCCCTCGAGTCCGCTAAACATGCAGATAATGCAATTTTTACCTAGGGAGATGAGGGTCTCATAATTCTCCTTCATCACCTCCCTGTAAAGCTCCTTCTGCCCTTCATCTAAATACCCCCACTCCTCCTGGGAGAAATAGACAGCGATGTCCTCAAACGTCACCCGCACCTGAAACACAAACCAGAAACACTCAGTGACACGTGGAGGGGCTCAGGATGCATTAGATCTCAGCTGGATTTATTATCCTAACGTTTTATCATGGAAAAGAGGGCACCAGGACCCCTCTTCCCCAGGAAATGCCAGATTTGTTCCCTCTGTGTTGCCCTCCATAGACCCCCAAGGTTTTCAAATCAAACTGGAAAACATTCTCTAATACCAGAGACAGAGAATATGAAATGTCATTGCGTGGATAAATCACATTATAATAAAAAGGAAGCTATAAGAGCATTATCCAGAACATCAGGAACATCTGGTTCTATTCCATCAGGAGGACTCGCTGTGCTAAATCCTAACAGGGCAGGAAGAGTTTGGTGTCCTGGGCAGTGACATATCTCCCACTGTGATGTACTAATTCTGTATTCAGGGTGTTGAAACCATGGGCACACAGGGATCGTGCCCCAAATCTGAAACAGCTGTTTGGTTTCCTTCTCTGCAGGGAAAAGGAAAGGAGAAATTAATACTTACCTGATAATTTCCTTTCTTTTGCATTCAGGCAGGTCAATCCACAGAAATGGGTTATGCACCTCTACCAGCAGGTGGAGACAGAGTAAAAGCTGATGGCACGGACATATAGCCCTGTCCCGACATCAGCCCGCAAGTATTCTCTGGAAAAGCCAAACTGTGGACAAACTGATTATACTTGAACTATTTATGCTTCCAACCAAGTGAGAGCACAGAGCTCAGTCAAAAGAGCTATTTACTAAAGTAAGGAGCTGGTCATGACACTTACCAATCCTCAAACGAGTAACAGATGTAATACTCTGAATCGTTCATACCTAAAGGACAAAATGAAAGCAAGATGGCAGCTGAGGATGGACTGTGGATCAGCCTGCCTTCCTCAGAGGAAAGAAAATTAAAATTAAATAAAAAATGTCATCAGGTAAGTAGGAAATTCTCCATCCTGTTCACTCAGGCAGGCCAATCCACACCAGTGGGATGTACCAAAGCTGCCAATGGACCCAGTAACATTGCACATGCTAAGGCAGGCTTCCTCCTGTGCCCAAACGAGCAAGCGAATTGCCTGGAAGGGTGCGTAAGGACAACTGCTGATGACTTCCATAATCCAATAACGGACTATAGTTGCCCGCGCCGCTGGCTCACCCTGTATACTTCCGCCATGGAGAACAGTTGACCAGACTGACTGAGAGGATTAATAACCTCCAAGTACTGCATCAGATGCCACTTGACAGCCAGAGCACGCAAGAGACGATATTCACCCTCCTCTGTATTCCTCTCCAGTGTGGCAGGGAAATAAACAGAGTCAAATGAAATTCCAAACCACTTTGTACTGCCCCAAGAGTCTCAGGCAGGAACGGCTCATGGCAAGAAAAAGCCTGCAGCTCGGAAACTCGACATGCTGAGCAGATTACTCCTAGAACAAAACAGTGTTCAAAGTAAGTACCTTCAAGAAGAAACTATATTGCAGTTGAAAAGGTAGGACTCGAAAGGAATCCACAATCAGATTAAGTTACCATAAGGACACTGGGAGCCACAAGGGAGGATGAAGATGCTTAACTTCCTTCATGAACAGAGACACATCTGGATGGGGAGACAAAAACCCACCAAGAACTCTGTTCCTATAACAGGTGAGTGCTGCCAGTTGAACCTTTAAGGAGTTAAAGAGCCAAGCCTTTAAGCAATCTGTCCTGAAAAATTCCAAAATGAATCAAATTTCCACTTTGAGAGGCTGAGAACCTCGCTCCTCACACAAGGCCTCAAAAACTCACCCAACTCTCACATAAGCCCGAGATATAGAAATATTCATATTTTTTTTATTTTAGCCTGATGCAAAGTGTAAGCACTGCAGCAGAATAACCCTGCTTCAATAACTTGAGTCCTCTCAAGGGCCAAACTGTAAGAGAAAATCGACCCACATTGTCATGTAGAATGGGTCCCTACAGCCATACATCCTTCCTGGGTGGTAGCCTAAGAAGCCTGCCCACCAGCAGCCACTGCAGATCAGCACACCACAGCCATCGGGGCCCAATCCGTGGCCACCAGAAGCAGGGTTTCTATTGTAATCTTTCAAACAATAAATGCCCATTAGTGTCCATGATGTGAAAACTGTCCCGCGGCCATGCCTGGATGAGAGCATCGATCCAAGAATTTTTGGATCCCTTCCTTGACTGAGGAACTTCAGAACCCTGAGCAAGACGGCCCTTACATTGCCCTTTCCAGTAATGTGGCAGACTAATATATCTAGAAGATGTGCTCATTCTATGGCAGAGCAACATCTATCTCTCTGTCACTTGTTAGGTTTGGTTCCAGACTGATGATTGATGTAATCCACAGTTGCCACATTGTCCGACATTATCCGGCCCATCCGAGTCTGTAAATGCTCAGCGGACCTTAAGCCCGCCAGCCAAACTGCTCGTGCTTCCAACCTACTGATGCTCCACTGATGATCCTTGGTGTTCCAGCGACCTTGCATCAGCAACCTGACAGTGAGCCCCCCAACCTTGAAGGCTCACATCTATCATAAGCACTAACCCTTCTGGCATTTCACAGGAAAATCCCTCCTTGAGATAATCCGCTTGCAACCATTATTGGACGCTCACGTCTAATGGCAAGCGAAGCTTCACCATGCAGTCCTGAGACTGCAGACTCCACCAGAAAGCAACGTGCTTTGAAGAGGCTGCATGTGCTCTCTCACCCAGGGGACAACCTCGAAGGTGGCTGCCATCAAACCCAATTTCTGAAGAAAAAAGCACACTGTTGGGCAAAAGGCCCTTTTCTGAGTTTGAAATCGAGCAATCAACTTCTAATACGACTCTCTGCCAGAGACACTCTGCCCTGCTTCATATCGAAACAAACACCGGGCTACTCCCATGTCTGAGATGGCTGTAAACCGCTTTCAGCCAAGTTCACAACCCAGCCTTCTTGTAGTAATGAGATTAACTTGCAAGAAGCCAGGTGACTTTCTTCCATGCTTCTGGCCTGAATCAACCGCTACCACCATGACCTTAAAGAACCTGGGTGCTGTGGGCAGCCCAAAGCCTGACACTGATCATGATGTCCCAGAACGGCAACTGCAGGGACCATTGATGTTGCCTGTGAATGTGCAGAAATACCTGCAGCAGGTCTAGAGACACAAAAATTCCCCCAATTGCACTGCCAGTGACACTGTGCTCAGAGTTCCCAGACAGAAATGAGTCACCCGCAAATATCAATTGACTCCTTTGGGCTGAAAGGATTCCTCCTTTCTGGGTACGCCCAAAATAAATGGAATAGCAGCCCATGTTTTCTTGCAATTTGGGAACAGGAATTAAAGCCTTCAAGCCCAGCAGCCTCCTTAAGTTAGTCTCCACTATCACTCTCTTCCGTAGGGAGTTGCAGGGAGAAACCATAAAGGCATCTGGAGGAAAGCAAAGAAAGACCAACATATAGCCTTCTCTTATCACTTCCTAATGGCCCGACGTGATCTGGACCTACCTCTGAAATAAGTGAGATAGATGCCCGCCTATCGCTGCGCCAGCAGGTGAGGCTGCAGATCTTCACTGTGAAGATCAAGGTGCACCGTTCCCGGAGCCCGCATTCTTCCCAGGCTTTCTGGGCCAAAAGGTTGAGACCTCTGAAAAGTCGATCCCCTATAAGGAAGAATACACCTGTAGTCTCTAGCATTGCCTCTTGTCTCAAAGGGACACGCTGCCTGCTGGATACTCTCTGGCAAACGAGGGACCTGGGACTCCTCTGATCTAAATGCCATTTTCTCCAACTCACTGCCAATAAAAGAGAACCCTTAAAGGGTAACTTCATGAGAGAAACTGAGAGGGTCCTTAAGCAGGAGGAGCTGCTGCTGCTGTATGAGGGGGAGAAGCATGAAGAAGAGCCTGAGCGGATGCAGAGAATAAGGAGCCCACAGAATGGATTCAGTGAGAGGCTGGGGGATGGGATCAGTCCCAGGCTGCATCCCCTGCCCCCCTCCTACCTGCTGAGCAGAAAGCCCTGCAGCCATTCTCCTGCCCCTTCTCCAGAGCAGGATTTCCAGCCCTGGCTCCCTCCCTGCACGGTCCCTGGGGTGGGGGATGGGATCAGTCCCAGGCTGCATCCCCTGCCCCCCTCCTACCTGCTGAGCAGAAAGCCCTGCAGCCATTCTCCTGCCCCTTCTCCAGAGCAGGATTTCCAGCCCCGGCTCCCTCCCTGCACGGTCCCTGGGGTGGGGGATGGGATCAGTCCCAGGCTGCATCCCCTGCCCCCCTCCTACCTGCTGAGCAGAAAGCCCTGCAGCCATTCTCCTGCCCCTTCTCCAGAGCAGGATTTCCAGCCCCGGCTCCTTCCCTGCACGGTCCCTGGGGTGGGGGATGGGATCAGTCCCAGGCTGCATCCCCTGCCCCCCTCCTACCTGCTGAGCAGAAAGCCCTGCAGCCATTCTCCTGCCCCTTCTCAATCCTCAGCTTCTCCCTTAACGGCTGAAGGTAGAGGAGGAAGGAAGAGGACGAGAGCAAAGCAAGAAGCGCAAGTAAGAGGAAGGGGAAGTCGAGACTGGGAATTGTGGGAAATGTAGTCCTAGTGCGTGGTTTGTTGTAATTGGCTGATTAATAAAGCCAAGTCCAGTTCTGTTCATAAAATCCAAAATGGATAACTCTGCAGCCTCTCAGAGAGACTGGGGAGCAGGGGGAGGGGAAACAGGAAAAGAAAGAAGGAGGGGAGAGCAGGGAGGTGGGAGAAGGAAAGAGAGAAAAGGGAGGGATTCTGGGGACAGAGCAGGGTGAGGAGGCGCAGGAGGGAGGGAGACTGGGAAGGATCAGGGAGAGGGTAAGGAAGAGAGAGGATGTGAGAGAGAGAGAGAGCCCCCTCTGACTGCTGCCCTCTGCCTCCCCCGCCCAGCACTGACAGCAGGAGCTGAGGCTGCACACAAGGCTGCAGGATTCAGGATCAGCTGGGACTGCGCTCTCAGGAATATTGGGACTGGCAGACTGGGAGCTCAGATTCATACATTATACCTGGAAGGAGAGCATCAGCTGATGAGGAAGGAAGCAATCCTGGAGCTAGGACCTGCCCTCAGGATGATGTAGTATCCTCTAGCACTGAGAATAGTTCTCCAGGAGCAGGGGCCCAGGAGGGAAGACTGGGAGCTCAGATTCATACATTATACCTGGAAGGAGAGCATCAGCTGATGAGGAAGGAAGCAATCCTGGAGCTAGGACCTGCCCTCAGGATGATGTGGTATCCTCTAGCACTGAGAATAGTTCTCCAGGAGCAGGGACCCAGGAGGGAAGACTGGGAGCTCAGATTCATACTTTATACAATGAGCAGGAGAAACTCTCTATAATCTCATTGTATAAAGAAAAAACAGCAGCTAAAGCAGCAAAATATATGCTATCCTGCCATCAGACCACAAACGAAACATGACTAGGGAAGATATGGAACACAAGAACACAAACATTTCCATACTGGGTGAGTCTGAGGGTGCATCAAGCCCAGTATCCTGCTTCCATTAGTGTTCAATCCAGGTCACAAGCACCTGGCAAGATCCCAACCAGTAAATAGTTCCCATGCTGCTATCACACATTGAGAAGCAGTGGCTATTCTCTAAGTATACTTGGTTAATAACAATTTCTGGACTTCTTCTCCAGGAGCTTGTCTAATCCTTTTTTAAACCTAGCTATGCTAATTTTCTTAACCACATTCTCTGGCAATGAATTCCACAGCTCAATTGTGCATTAAGTGAAAAAGAATTTTCTCCTATTTGTTTTGAATGTGCTACTTACTAACTGCCCTTGGTCGGGACCATTCCTGTTGCTTCGGTCCTAAATGATGGGCCCTTTCACAGATTATTTTTCCTCTCAGCTCTTGTAGGTCCAGTTCCTCCAAGAGCCAGTCCTCCAAAAAGGTACTCACATTAACCAAATTTTCATCCTCAGCGATCCCCACAAATCTGATGTTAGACCTGCGGGCTCTGTTTTCCAAGTTGTCGATCTTGAGTGTTTTCTCCTGCATTTCTCTCTCTAATGACTGCACACGCCTCTCCAGTTGCAAAACATCGTCTTCCACTGTCGACACTTGCCTCTCAACATGATCAAGTCGCAGAGTAATGTCAGATAAAGATGATTTAAGCTCCTCAGTTTGAGAAGATATATGTGACAATCTTTCATCCAAGGCTGAGGCCACTGCATCAGTAAATTTTACAATTAGAGCTAAGTCACATCCTTCTGCAGTTCCAGCTCCCATGCAGTCGACCATTTTGGGCAACGCTGGTTTCCCCTTCTCTTTCTCTCGTTTAACCTACCCCTCCCCCCCAGTTCTCTCATCAGTTACACTGTACAGTCCTGTTGGCTGATTTCATGTTGTATGGAAACCGATGTCATGTTTTCTTAACGAGCGTCAGTATATAAAAAACTATAAATAAATAAATAAATAAATAAATAAATAAAGCACCATCCAGTCAGGGGTTCGCTGCATCCACCTCAAATTAAGCCAATCAGTTCCTGTATCTTTTGGCACCAAGGTAGAAGAAAATTCAATCACGTGCGGTGTGGAATTGTACACAAAGGGACAGACGGTACCCGGAGCTCAGCTCGGTGCTGCCGGCTAAGCCCACCACATCACGTGACTCTTAATCATATTTTAATCAAGTTTTTTCACTAGTATGTCCGCAGTGGCTTTTGAAGAGAATACTGGCAGGCTGAGCTCACTGCTGGGGTATGTGTAGGGTGAGGTCAGCTTTGAAATCTGACTCTGTCTCCATCTGCTGACAGGGGAGCATAACATTGGTCCTGAGTCCATCTGTCTACACTAAGAAAAACAAAATTATCAGATAAGGAATTTCTCCAATTTCTTCATTCTTTTTCTGTCTTCAACCATAGGTCTGCCAGCTGCAGGGTTTTACATAAGAAATGCCCTTCTGGGTCAGACCAAAGGTCCATCAAGCCCAATATCCTGTTTCCAGAGTGGCCAATCCAAGTCACAAGTACCTGGCAAGTTCCCACACATTAGATAGATCACAAGCTACTATTGCTTATTAATTACCGTAATAGCAGTTTGTGGATTTAACCTCTAGGAACTTAGCCAAACATTTTTTTAAACCCAGTAACACTAACTGCTGAAACCTCAACCTCTGGCAATGAATTCCAGAGTTTAACTATGTGGGGAGTGAAAAAGAATTTCTTTGATTTGTTTTAAATGAGCTAATTGCTGACTTCATGGAGTGCCCCCTGGTCCTTCTATTGTCTGAGAGAGGAAATAACCAATTTACATTAACTTATTCGAGTCCTTTCTTGATTTTGTAGGCTTCTATCATATTCCCCCTCAGTTGTCTCTTCTCCAAATTGAACAGCCCTAACCTCTTTAGCCTTTCCTCATAGGGCAGCCGTTTCATGCCCCTTATCATTTTGGTCGCCCTTCTCTGCACTTTCTCCAGTGCAGCTCTATCCTTTTTGAGATGCAGCAACCAGAACTGCACACAGTATTCAAGGTGTGGTCTCACCATGGAGTGATAGAGGCATTATGGCATCCTCTGTTTTATTTTCCATTCCTAATAAATCCTAACATTCTGTTTGCTTTTTTGACTGCCGCAGCACACTGGGCTGACGATTTCAATGTATTATCCACTATGACACGTAGATCTCTTTCCTGGGTGGTAACTCCTGAGATAGAAACTAACATTGTGTAACTAGAGCTTGGGTTATTTTTCCCTATATGCATCACTTTGCACTTGTCCATGTTAAATTTCATCTGCCATTTGGAAGCCCAATCTTCCAGTCTCACAAGGTCCTCCTGCAATTCATCACAATCCACTTGAGATTTAATTACTCTACAAAATATTGTATCATCCGCAAATTTGATTACCTCACTCGTTGTACCCCTTTCCAGATCATTTATTTATTTATTTATTTTTTGAAATTTTTTTATTTCTTGAATTTTCATAATTTCAATTACAATCGAAACTATATTAATAAGGAAAAAGGGAAGAAAAAATGAAAGAACACAATTTTCATTGTGATTCAAAAGCGTTAAGCAATATAAAGAATATCTTCCATATTATAAGCAAATGGGGAGACCCTAAGAAATAGAACAAAGCGGTTAATAGGAAAACATTCAACATGCAAACTTACAGGCACAAAGTTATTTGCAGATTACTTCTAGTTAAGCCTTCTCTTCTGGATTCTAACTGGAGTGAGAGTCTAGGTATGAACGTAGTTGTTTTATTTCTGTAAATATATACTTATTATTCTGATAAATCAAAATACAACGACATGGATATCGCAAATAGAACTTAGCTCCTCTTGTCACAATCTCATTTCTTGTAGCCAGAAAGGCTTTTCTTTTCTCTTGAGTTCTTTTGGTAATGTCCGGAAAAACTCTAGTTTGAAAACCATAAAATAACTCAGACTGCTTTTTAAAGGATCTCTTAAGACTTCATCTCTATCAGACATTTGAAGAAAAATCACAAAAACCGTTGCCCTCTCTTCAATCCTTGCTTCGAGTGATTTCTCTAAGAAATCTGTTAAATTATCTTTATCCATCGTCTCTTCTTGAAATACTCTCTCTTTAACTTTTCTTCCAGGAATATAATGCAGTCTCGACATTATTTTTTATTTATGTATACCGACATTCATCTCAATTGAGATATCACACTGGTTTACATTCAGGTACTGTAGGTATTTCTCTATCCCTAGAGGGCTTACAATCTAAGTTTTGTACCTGCGGCAATGTAGGGTAAAGTGACTTGCCCAAGGTCACAAGGTCTCCTGGTTTGTAGTCCACTGCTCTAACCACTAGGCTATTCCTCCTCCCAGTACTGATGCAACCCAACATTACTCTCTGCATCAAAATGGTACTGATGCAACTCCAATTCTCTCTGCATGAAAGGTGCTGATGCAACTCCAACATTTCTCTCTGCATCAATGGCAGGGGGTGGCAGGAAATTGGAATCAAGCAGTTACCAACAAGGGCCCTGAACTTGGCAGTCGGTGAAACATAAGTATGGGAAAATAAGTGGGGGAGCTTGCTGGGCAGATTGGATGGGCTATTTGGTCTTTTTCTGCCATCATTTCTATTTTTCTATCTTTTCTATGAGAATGGTTGCTCCCCTGTGTGAATTCTCATGTGACTTGTGAGGGCACCCTTCACAGGGAAGCTTTTATTACATTCACTACATGAGAATGGTCGCTCCCCTGTGTGGATTCTCATGTGACTTGTGAGGGCACCCTTCACAGAGAATCTTTTATTACATTAACTACATGAGAATGGTCGCTCCCCTGTGTGGATTCTCATGTGACTTGTGAGGGCACCCTTCACAGGGAATCTTTTATTACATTCACTACATGAGAATAGTCCCTCACCTGTGTGGATTCTCATGTGAGTTGTGAGGGCACCCTTCTCAGTGAAGCTTTTATTACATTCACTACATGAGAATGGTCGCTCCCCTGTGTGGATTCTCATGTGACTTGTGAGGGCACCCTTCACAGGGAATCTTTTATTACATTCACTACATGAGAATAGTCCCTCACCTGTGTGGATTCTCATGTGAGTTGTGAGGGCACCCTTCACAGGGAAGCTTTTATTACATTCACTACATGAGAATGGTCGCTCCCCTGTGTGGATTCTCATGTGACGTGTGAGGGTACTCTTCACAGTGAAACTTTTATTACATTCTCTACATACGAATGGTTGCTTCCCTGTGTGGATTCTCATGTGTTGTGTAAGGACATACTTCTCAGTGAATCTTTTATTACATTCACTACATGAGAATGGTCGCTCCCCTGTGTGGACTCTCATGTGTATTGTGAGGGCACCCTTGTTAGTGAATCTTTTATTACATTCACTACATGAGAATGGTCGCTCCCCTGTGTGGATTCTCATGTGACTTGTGAGGGCACCCTTCACAGGGAATCTTTTATTACATTCACTACATGAGAATAGTCCCTCACCTGTGTGGATTCTCATGTGAGTTGTGAGGGCACCCTTCACAGGGAAGCTTTTATTACATTCACTACATGAGAATGGTCGCTCCCCTGTGTGGATTCTCATGTGACGTGTGAGGGTACTCTTCACAGTGAAACTTTTATTACATTCTCTACATACGAATGGTTGCTTCCCTGTGTGGATTCTCATGTGTTGTGTAAGGACATACTTCTCAGTGAATCTTTTATTACATTCACTACATGAGAATGGTCGCTCCCCTGTGTGGACTCTCATGTGTATTGTGAGGGCACCCTTGTTAGTGAATCTTTTATTACATTCACTACATGAGAATGGTCGCTCCCCTGTGTGGATTCTCATGTGACTTGTGAGGGCACCCTTCACAGGGAATCTTTTATTACATTCACTACATGAGAATAGTCCCTCACCTGTGTGGATTCTCATGTGAGTTGTGAGGGCACCCTTCTCAGTGAATCTTTTATTACATTCACTACATGAGAATGGTCGCTCCCCTGTGTGGACTCTCATGTGTATTGTGAGGGCACCCTTGTTAGTGAATCTTTTATTACATTCACTACATGAGAATGGTCTCTCCCCTGTGTGGATTCTCATGTGTTTTGTGAGGGTACCCTTCTCAATGAATCTTTTATTACATTCAGTACATGAGAATGGTCGCTCCCCTGTGTGGATTCTTACGTGATTTGTGAGGTCTCTCTTCTGTGTGAAGCTTTTTTTACATTCAGTACATGAGAACAGTTGATGTGCTGTGTGGATTCTCATGTGTATTGTGAGGGCACCCTTCGCAGTGAATCTTTTATTACATTCACTACATGAGAATGGTCTTTCACCTGTGTGGATGCGGTGGTGCAACATTAGCGTATTCTTACGAGTGAAATTTTTCCCGCACTCACTGCAGTTAAATGGTTTGTTTCCAGTGTGGATTTGCTGGTGTTGGGTGAGGTTTTTGTACCTAACAAAACATTTTCCACCTTTACTGCATGAGAATGGTCTCGCTCTAGTGTGGAGTTTTTGGTCTGAGATAAGTATATTCTGGCTCTTGGAGCTTTTCCCATGTTTACTATCTATAAATGGTCTCTCTCCAGTGTGGATTTTGTGATGTAATTTTAGCTTATACTTACTAATTAAACTTTTCCTCCAATTACTGTAGGGGAAGAGTTGCTCTGGTTTATGTATGTTTAGTTGCACTTTTAGATTTTTCTTCTGACTGTAGATTTTCCCACATGTACTGCATAAAAATAGTGTTTGGGGTGGGTAGGATTTCTGGTGCAATATTAAATGCGATTCCTTACCAAAGCTTTTACCACAGGAGTCACACAGAGAGGATTTCTTCCCTTTCCCCTCCCCCTGGTGAAGGTCAGAAGTCTTTTGATCACTGTTATTACTCTGGAAGGGTTTCTCTGTGCTCACATGTCTCTGGGGCTCAGGGATGACTTTGACCTCCATCTCACATGCAGTGACTCCATCCCATGAGTCGCCTGCAGGGTCTCTCTGCTTCTTCTCCAACTCCTGCTGACTATTCCTTGTGTTGCTCTTCTCAGTCCCCTGTGAAACATTCTCAAAGACATTTCCTGATTCTCTTGGGATCAGTCCTTCTTCCATATAATGTTCTTCTCGATTCTCCTCCTTTATATGCTGTATGACCTCATCACTTGCTGGTGATAGAAGAAGACATTAATCATGCATTAGTGACCATGCAAATGGATCTGGGTTTCTGATCCTATAATCACTGCTCTGGCAGAGCACACAGTGATAAAGCTGCACATTTCTTACCAACCACTGGTAACCATGAAAAACATCTAACAATGGGGTTTGTACCAAAATCCTTATGAGATGAGCTCCTAAATATGTACAACCTAGAGGAGAGGAGAAAGGGGGAGATATGATAGAGACACTTACATACCTGAAAGGTAATAATGCTCAAGAAGTAAACTTCTTTTGAATGGAAAATAATTTCTAGAGCAAAGGTTCCAAGAAGGGAGATTAGGAATAATATCAAGAGATATTTTTTGTTTAAAAGAAAGTGTGGTGGATGCCTGGAATTACCTCACGGAAGTGTTGGAGATGAAAACTGTAACACATGGGAGGCTGACAGGCACCTGATGTTCCCAATGGACAGAAGTGTGGAATGAGATTGGGTAGGGTCAGCGTCAGGAAGAGGAAGGAGAATGGATCCGTAGGTAGGGAAGAAGGGAAAAATGGCCATGAGACAGCTAGAAGTGTGCAGACAAGCTGAAACCTCCCTATTATATCAGTGCATGGCTAAGTCTGTCACAGGGTAATGACAGTCATGAAGCAAGCTCAGACCTCTTGTATCCTGCTGTTCATATTCAGCTAATTGTAAAACAAGACTGCACGCAACCGTACGTGCACCTGGGGGCGAGTGAGCAAAGATACGCTGGAGTTTTAAATCACGTACACAAGTACATGTGTATGATGTAAAATACGCCCAGCATGTGTACTCGAGCAGATGTAAAGCACAATTCTTCTTTAAGAATTTGTCGGCTTTAATGCGTACAGGGAAGAGGATTTTAAACCCTGCTCAGGTTAAAGCCGTTCCCAGTTTTACCCATTAGCCCACCAGTATGCCCAGTCTATCTCAGGGTCATCCAGACCCTTCCAGTTCTTCATCCTGCACTCCCCCCAATTGAGCAAGACCCCTCACCCTATCGTGTTAGTCCTAAAAAGTGATTTCTGCAGACTTACACCTCACCAGGAGCAGCAGGAAATATACGCAGCTAACAGTGCGCCACGAGCAGCGGCCGCTGGATTTACACACTTAACTGCTGGCCCCGCCCCTTTTTTAGCACGAGCAAGTAATTAGCAGCTTTTGAAATTCATGTCGCTCACGTGCGGCCACGTATTCATCTTTTAGTGTGAGTAACGCTTTTAAAATTTGGCCCCTTCAGTTCTGTATCCTGGTCCTGCTGCTGAGGGCTCAGTCAAGTCCCTTGTGAAACTTTGTGGATGCTCCCCAGCAGGTGCCTCATGTAAGACATCTGAGATAAATTCCTAGACTGCCTCGCAGGGGCCTGTCTCACATGAAAAGAGACAAACAACCAATCTCAGGTGCCAGCTCAGATCCAGAGCAATGCTGGAGCTGGAGACAGGAGAAAAGTCACAAACGACCTTCAGTAAATCAGCCCTCGAGTCCACTTAACATGCAGATAATGCAATTTTTACCTAGGGAGATGAGGGTCTCATAATTCTCCTTCATCACCTCCCTGTAAAGCTCCTTCTGCCCTTCATCTAAATACCCCCACTCCTCCTGGGAGAAATAGACAGCGATGTCCTCAAACGTCACCCGCACCTGAAACACAAATCAGAAACACTCAGAGACACGTGGAGGGGCTCAGGGTGCATTAGATCTCAGCTGGATTTATTGTCCTAACGTTTTATCATGGAACAGAGGACACCAGGACCCCTCTTCCCCAGGAAATGCCAGATTTGTTCCCTCTGTGTTGCCCTCCATAGACCCCCAAGGTTTTCAAATCAAACTGGAAAACATTCTCTAATACCAGAGACAGAGAATATGAAATGTCATTGCGTGGATAAATCACATTATAATAAAAAGGAAGCTATAAGAGCATTATCCAGAACATCAGGAACATCTGGTTCTATTCCATCAGAAGGACTCGCTGTGCTAAATCCTAACAGGGCAGGAAGAGTTTGGTGTCCTGGGCAGTGACATATCTCCCACTGTGATGTACGAATTCTGTATTCAGGGGTGTTGAAACCATGGGCACATAGGGATCGTGCCCCAAATCTCAAAGAGCTGTTTGGTTTCCTTCTCTGCAGGGAAAAGGAAAGGAGAAATTAATACTTACCTGATAATTTCCTTTCTTCTGCATTCAGGCAGGTCAATCCACAGAAATGGGTTATGAACCTCTACCAGCAGGTGGAGACAGAGTAAAAGCTGATGGCACGGACATATAGCCCTGTCCCGACATCAGCCCGCAAGTATTCTCTGGAAAAGCCAAACTGTGGACAAACTGATTATACTTGAACTATTTATGCTTCCAACCAAGTGAGAGCACAGAGCTCAGTCAAAAGAGCTAATATTTTACTAAAGTAAGGAGCTGGTCATGACACTTACCAATCCTCAAACGAGTAACAGATGTAATACTCTGAATCGTTCATACCTAAAGGACAAAATGAAAGCAAGATGGCAGCTGAGGATGGACTGTGGATCAGCCTGCCTTCCTCAGAGGAAAGAAAATTAAAATTAAATAAAAAATGTCATCAGGTAAGTAGGAAATTCTCTATCCTGTTCACTCAGGCAGGCCAATCCACACCAGTGGGATGTACCAAAGCTGCCAATGGACCCAGTAACATTGCACATGCTAAGGCAGGCGTCCTCCTGTGCCCAAACGAGCAAGCGAATTGCCTGGAAGGGTGCGTAAGGACAACTGCTGATGACTTTCATAATCCAATAATGGACAATAGTTGCCCGCGCCGCTGGCTCACCCTGTATACTTCCGCCATGGAGAACAGTTGACCAGACTGACTGAGAGGATTAATAACCTCCAAGTACTGCATCAGATGCCACTTGACAGCCAGAGCACGCAAGAGACGATATTCACCCTCCTCTGTATTTCTCTCCAGTGTGGCCAGGGAAATAAACAGAGTCAAATGAAATTCCGAAACCACTTTGTACTGCCCCCAGAGTCTCAGGCAGGAACGGCTCATGGCAAGAAAAAGCTCGTAAAGTCGACTTGCTGAGCAGATTACCCCTAGAACAAAACAGTGTTCAAAGTAAGTACCTTCAAGAAGAAACTATATTGCAGTTGAAAAGGTAGGACTCGAAAGGAATCCACAATCAGATTAAGTTACCATAAGGACACTGGGAGCCACAAGGGAGGATGAAGATGCTTAACTTCCTTCATGAACAGAGACACATCTGGATGGGGAGACAAAAACCCACCAAGAACTCTGTTCCTATAACAGGTGAAGTGCTGCCAGTTGAACCTTTAAGGAGTTAAAGAGCCAAGTCTTTAAGCAATCTGTCCTGAAAAATTCCAAAATGAATCAAATTTCCACTTTGAGAGGCTGAGAACCTCGCTCCTCACACAAGGCCTCAAAAACTCACCCAACTCTCACATAAGCCCGAGATATAGAAATATTCATATTTTTTTTATTTTAGCCTGATGCAAAGTGTAAGCACTGCAGCAGAATAACCAAGCTTCAATAACTTGAGTCCTCTCAAGGGCCAAACTGTAAGAGAAAATTGACCTGCATTGTTATGTAAAATGGATCCCTACAGCCATACATCCTTCCTGGGTGGTAGCCTAAGAGGCCTGCCCACCAGCAGCCACTGCAGATCAGCACACCCCAGCCATCGGGGCCCAATCCGTGGCCACCAGAAGCAGGGTTTCTATTGTAATCTTTCAAACAATAAATGCCCATTAGTGTCCATGATGTGAAAACTGTCCCGCGGCCATGCCTGGATGAGAGCATCGATCCAAGAACTTTCGGATCCCTTCCTTGACTGAGGAACTTCAGAACCCTGAGCAAGACGGCCCTTACATTGCCCTTTCCAGTAATGTGGCAGACTAATATATCTAGAAGATGTGCTCATTCTATGGCAGAGCAACATCTATCTCTCTGTCACTTGTTAGGTTTGGTTCCAGACTGATGATGAATGAAATCCACAGCTGCCACATTGTCCGACATTATCCGGCCCATCCGAGTCTGTAAATGCTCAGCGGACCTTAAGCCCGCCAGCCGAACTGCTCGTGCTTCCAACCTACTGATGCTCCACTGATGATCCTTGGTGTTCCAGGGAAGGCTCCAGGGAAGGCTCCAGGGAAGGCTCGCATCTGTCATAAGCACTAACCCTTCTGGCATTTCACAGTAAAATCCCTCCTTGAGATAATCCGCTTGCAACCATTATTGGACGCTCACGTCTAATGGCAAGCGAAGCTTCACCATGCAGTCCTGAGACTGCAGACTCCACCAGAAAGCAACGTGCTTTGAAGAGGCTGCATGTGCTCTCTCTCACCCAGGGGACAACCTCGAAGGTGGCTGCCATCAAACCCAATTTCTGAAGAAAAAAGCACACTGTTGGGCAAAAGGCCCTTTTCTGAGTTTGAAATCGAGCAATCAACTTCTAATACGACTCTCTGCCAGAGACACTCTGCCCTGCTTCATATCGAAACAAACACCGGGCTACTCCCATGTCTGAGATGGCTGTAAACGGTTTTCAGCTAAGTTCACAACCCAGCCTTCTTGTAGTAATGAGATTAACTTGCAAGAAGCCAGGTGACTTTCTTCCATGCTTCTGGCCTGAATCAACCGCTACCACCATGACCTTAAAGAACCTGGGTGCTGTGGGCAGCCCAAAGCACAAAGTCTGACACTGATCATGACGTCCCAGAATGGCAACTGCAGGGACCATTGATGTTGCCTGTGAATGTGCAGAAATACCTGCAGCAGGTCTAGAGACACAAAAATTCCCCCAATTGCACTGCCAGTGACACTGTGCTCAGAGTTCCCAGACAGAAATGAGTCACCCGCAAATGTCAATTGACTCCTTTGGGCTGAAAGGATTCCTCCTTTCTGGGTACGCCCAAAATAAATGGAATAGCAGCCCATGTTTTCTTGCAATTTGGGAACAGGAATTAAAGCCTTCAAGCCCAGCAGCCTCCTTAAGTTAGTCTCCACTATCACTCTCTTCCGTAGGGAGTTGCATGGAGAAACCATAAAGGCATCTGGAGGAAAGCAAAGAAAGACCAACATATAGCCTTCTCTTATCACTTCCTAATGGCCCGACGTGATCTGGACCTACCTCTGAAATAAGTGAGATAGATGCCCGCCTATCTCTGTGCCAGTAGGTGAGACTGGAGATCTTCACTGTGAAGATCAAGGTGCACCGTTCCCTGAGCCCGCATTCTTCCCAGGCTTTCTGGGCCAAAAGGTCGAGACCTCTGAAAAGTCTCTAGCATTGCCTCTTGTCTCAAAGGGACACGCTGCCTGCTGGATATTCTCTGGCAAACGAGGGACCTGGGACTCCTCTGATCTAAATGCCATTTTCTCCAACTCACTGCCAATAAAAGAGAACCCTTAAAGGGTAACTTCATGAGAGAAACTGAGAGGGTCCTTAAGCAGGAGGAGCTGCTGCTGTATGAGGGGGAGAAGCAGGAAGAAGAGACTGAGCGGATGCAGAGAATAAGGAGCCCAAAGAATGGATTCAGTGAGAGGCTGGGGGGATGGGAACAGTCCCAGGCTGCATCCCCTGCCCCCCTCCTACCTGCTGAGCAGAAAGCCCTGCAGCCATTCTCCTGCCCCTTCTCCAGAGCAGGATTTCCAGCCCTGGCTCCCTCCCTGCACGGTCCCTGGGGTGGGGGATGGGATCAGTCCCAGGCTGCATCCCCTGCCCGTCTCCTACCTGCTGAGCAGAAAGCCCTGCAGCCATTCTCCTGCCCCTTCTCCAGAGCAGGATTTCCAGCCCCGGCTCCCTCCCTGCACGGTCCCTGGGGTGGGGGATGGGATCAGTCCCAGGCTGCATCCCCTGCCCCCCTCCTACCTGCTGAGCAGAAAGCCCTGCAGCCATTCTCCTGCCCCTTCTCCAGAGCAGGATTTCCAGCCCCGGCTTCTTCCCTGCACGGTCCCTGGGGTGGGGGATGGGATCAGTCCCAGGCTGCATCCCCTGCCCCCCTCCTACCTGCTGAGCAGAAAGCCCTGCAGCCATTCTCCTGCCCCTTCTCCAGAGCAGGATTTCCAGCCCCGGCTCCCTCCCTGCACGGTCCCTGGGGTGGGGGATGGGATCAGTCCCAGGCTGCATCCCCTGCCCCCCTCCTACCTGCTGAGCAGAAAGCCCTGCAGCCATTCTCCTGCCCCTTCTCCAGAGCAGGATTTCCAGCCCCGGCTCCCTCCCTGCACGGTCCCTGGGGTGGGGGATGGGATCAGTCCCAGGCTGCATCCCCTGCCCCCCTCCTACCTGCTGAGCAGAAAGCCCTGCAGCCATTCTCCTGCCCCTTCTCCAGAGCAGGATTTCCAGCCCCGGCTCCCTCCCTGCACGGTCCCTGGGGTGGGGGATGGGATCAGTCCCAGGCTGCATCCCCTGCCCCCCTCCTACCTGCTGAGCAGAAAGCCCTGCAGCCATTCTCCTGCCCCTTCTCAATCCTCAGCTTCTCCCTTAACGGCTGAAGGTGGAAGAGGACGAGAGCAAAGCAAGAAGCGCAAGTAAGAGGAAGGGGAAGTCGAGACTGGGAATTGTGGGAAATGTAGTCCTAGTGCGTGGGTTGTTGCAATTGGCTGATTAATAAAGCCAAGTCCAGTTCCGTTCATAAAATCCAAAATGGGTAACTCTGCAGCCTCTCAGAGAGACTGGGGAGCAGGGGGAGGGGAAACAGGGAAAGGAAGGAGAGGAGAGCAGGGAGGTGGAAGAGGGAAAAGGGAGGGATCCTGTGGCAGAGCAGGGTGAGGAGGCGCAGGAGGGAGGGAGACTGGGAAGGATCAGGGAGAGGGTAAGGAAGAGAGAGGATGTGAGAGAGAGAGAGCCCCCTCTGACTGCTGCCCTCTGCCTCCCCCGCCCAGCACTGACAGCAGGAGCTGAGGCTGCACACAAGGCTGCAGGATTCAGGATCAGCTGGGACTGCGCTCTCAGGAATATTGGGACTGGCAGACTGGGAGCTCAGATTCATACATTATACCTGGAAGGAGAGCATCAGCTGATGAGGAAGGAAGCAATCCTGGAGCTAGGACCTGCCCTCAGGATGATGTGGTATCCTCTAGCACTGAGAATAGTTCTCCAGGAGCAGGGACCCAGGAGGGA
This sequence comes from Rhinatrema bivittatum, assembly GCF_901001135.1. Taxonomy (NCBI): domain Eukaryota; kingdom Metazoa; phylum Chordata; class Amphibia; order Gymnophiona; family Rhinatrematidae; genus Rhinatrema; species Rhinatrema bivittatum. The sequence goes on along the minus strand of NW_021821344.1, from coordinate 17,235 downwards.
AGACTGGGAGCTCAGATTCATACATTATACCTGGAAGGAGAGCATCAGCTTGATGAGGAAGGAAGCAATCCTGGAGCTAGGACCTGCCCTCAGGATGATGTGGTATCCTCTAGCACTGAGAATAGTTCTCCAGGAGGGAAGACTGGGAGCTCAGATTCATACATTATACCTGGAAGGAGAGCATCAGCTGATGAGGAAGGAAGCAATCCTGGAGCTAGGACCTGCCCTCAAGATGATGTGGTATCCTCTAGCACTGAGAATAGTTCTCCAGGAGCACGGGCCCAGGAGGGAAGACTGGGAGCTCAGATTCATACATTATACCTGGAAGGAGAGCCTCAGCTGATGAGGAAGGAAGCAATCCTGGAGCTAGGACCTGCCCTCAGGATGATGTGGTATCCTCTAGCACTGAGAATAGTTCTCCAGGAGGGAAGACTGGGAGCTCAGATTCATACATTATACCTGGAAGGAGAGCATCAGCTGATGAGGAAGGAAGCAATCCTGGAGCTAGGACCTGCCCTCAAGATGATGTGGTATCCTCTAGCACTGAGAATAGTTCTCCAGGAGCACGGGCCCAGGAGGGAAGACTGGGAGCTCAGATTTATACTTTATACAATGAGCAGGAGAAACTCTCTATAATCTCATTGTATAAAGAAAAAAAACAGCAGCTAAAGCAGCAAAATATATGCTATCCTGCCATCAGACCACAAACGAAACATGACTAGGGAAGATATGGAACACAAGAACATAAAAATTTCCATACTGGGTGAGTCTGAGGGTGCATCAAGCCCAGTATCCTGCTTCCATTAGTGTTCAATCCAGGTCACAAGCACCTGGCAAGATCCCAACCAGTAAATAGTTCCCATGCTGCTATCACACATTGAGAAGCAGTGGCTATTCTCTAAGTATACTTGGTTAATAACAATTTCTGGACTTCTTCACCAGGAGCTTGTCTAAACCTTTTGAAACCTCGCTATGCTAATTTTCTTAACCACATTCTCTGGCAATGAATTCCACAGCTCAATTGTGCATTAAGTGAAAAAGAATTTTCTCCTATATGTTTTGAATGTGCTACTTACTAACTGCCCTTGGTCGGGACCATTCCTGTTGCTTCGGTCCTAAATGATGGGCCCTTTCAAAGATTATTTTTCCTCTCAGCTCTTGTAGGTCCAGTTCCTCCAAGAGCCAGTCCTCCAAAAAGGTACTCACATTAACCAAATTTTCATCCTCAGCCATCCCCACAAATCTGATGTTAGACCTGCGGGCTCTGTTTTCCAAGTTGTCGATCTTGAGCGTTTTCTCCTGCATTTCTTTCTCCAATGACTGCACATGCCTCTCCAGTTGCAAAACATTGTCTTCCACTGTCGACACTTGCCTCTCAACATGATCAAGTCGCAGAGTAATGTCAGATAAAGATGATTTAAGCTCCTCAGTTTGAGAAGATATATGTGACAATCTTTCATCCAAGGCTGAGGCCACTGCATCAGTAAATTTTACAATTAGAGCTAAGTCACATCCTTCTGCAGTTCCAGCTCCCATGCAGTCGACCATTTTGGGCAACGCTGGTTTCCCCTTCTCTTTCTCTCGTTTAACCTACCCCTCCCCCCCAGTTCTCTCATCAGTTACACTGTACAGTCCCGTTGGCTGATTTCATGTTGTATGGAAACCGATGTCATGTTTTCTTAACGAGCGTCAGTATATAAAAAACTATAAATAAATAAATAAATAAATAAATAAATCAATCAATCAATCAAGCACCATCCAGTCAGGGGTTCGCTGCATCCACCTCAAATTAAGCCAATCAGTTCCTGTATCTTTTGGCACCAAGGTAGAAGAAAATTCAATCACGTGCGGTGTGGAATTGTACACAAAGGGACAGACGGTACCCGGAGCTCAGCTCGGTGCTGCCGGCTAAGCCCACCACATCACGTGACTCTTAATCATATTTTAATCAAGTTTTTTCACTAGTATGTCCGCAGTGGCTTTTGAAGAGAATACTGGCAGGCTGAGCTCACTGCTGGGGTATGTGTAGGGTGAGGTCAGCTTTGAAATCTGACTCTGTCTCCATCTGCTGACAGGGGAGCATAACATTGGTCCTGAGTCCATCTGTCTACACTAAGAAAAACAAAATCATCAGATAAGGAATTTCTCCAATTTCTTCATTCTTTTTCTGTCTTCGACCATAGGTCTGCCAGCTGCAGGGTTTTACATAAGAAATGCCCTTCTGGGTCAGACCAAAGGTCCATCAAGCCCAATATCCTGTTTCCAGAGTGGCCAATCCAAGTCACAAGTACCTGGCAAGTTCCCACACATTAGATAGATCACAAGATACTATTGCTTATTAATTACTGTAATAGCAGTTTGTGGATTTAACCTCTAGGAACTTATCCAAAAAAAAATTTTAAACCCAGTAACACTAACTGCTGAAACCTCAACCTCTGGCAATGAATTCCAGAGTTTAACTATGTGGGGAGTGAAAAAGAATTTCTTTGATTTGTTTTAAATGAGCTAATTGCTGGCTTCATGGAGTGCCCCCTGGTCCTTCTATTGTCTGAGTGAGGAAATAACCAATTTACATTAACTTATTCGAGTCCTTTCTTGATTTTGTAGGCTTCTATCATATTCCCCCTCAGTTGTCTCTTCTCCAAATTGAACAGCCCTAACCTCTTTAGCCTTTCCTCATAGGGCAGCCGTTTCATGCCCCTTATCATTTTGGTCGCCCTTCTCTGCACTTTCTCCAGTGCAGCTCTATCCTTTTTGAGATGCAGCAACCAGAACTGCACACAGTATTCAAGGTGTGGTCTCACCATGGAGTGATAGAGGCATTATGGCATGCTCTGTTTTATTTTCCATTCCTAATAAATCCTAACATTCTGTTTGCTTTTTTGACTGCCGCAGCACACTGGGCTGACGATTTCAATGTATTATCCACTATGACACGTAGATCTCTTTCCTGGGTGGTAACTCCTAAGATAGAAACTAACATTGTGTAACTACAGCTTGGGTTATTTTTCCCTATATGCATCACTTTGCACTTGTCCATGTTAAATTTCATCTGCCATTTGGAAGCCCAATCTTCCAGTCTCACAAGGTCCTCCTGCAATTCATCACAATCCACTTGAGATTTAATTACTCTACAAAATATTGTATCATCCGCAAATTTGATTACCTCACTCGTTGTACCCCTTTCCAGATCATTTATTTATTTATTTTTTGAAATTTTTTTATTTCTTGAATTTTCATAATTTCAATTACAATCGAAACTATATTAATAAGGAAAAAGGGAAGAAAAAATGAAAGAACACAATTTTCATTGTGATTCAAAAGCGTTAAGCAATATAAAGAATATCTTCCATATTATAAGCAAATGGGGAGACCCTAAGAAATAGAACAAAGCGGTTAATAGGAAAACATTCAACATGCAAACTTACAGGCACAAAGTTATTTGCAGATTACTTCTAGTTAAGCCTTCTCTTCTGGATTCTAACTGGAGTGAGAGTCTAGGTATGAACGTAGTTGTTTTATTTCTGTAAATATATACTTATTATTCTGATAAATCAAAATACAACGACATGGATATCGCAAATAGAACTTAGCTCCTCTTGTCACAATCTCATTTCTTGTAGCCAGAAAGGCTTTTCTTTTCTCTTGAGTTCTTTTGGTAATGTCCGGAAAAACTCTAGTTTGAAAACCATAAAATAACTCAGACTGCTTTTTAAAGGATCTCTTAAGACTTCATCTCTATCAGACATTTGAAGAAAAATCACAAAAACCGTTGCCCTCTCTTCAATCCTTGCTTTGAGTGATTTCTCTAAGAAATCTGTTAAATTATCTTTATCCATCGCCTCTTCTTGAAATACTCTCTCTTTAACTTTTCTTCCAGGAATATAATGCAGTCTCGACATTATTTTTTATTTATGTATACCGACATTCATCTCAATTGAGATATCACACTGGTTTACATTCAGGTACTGTAGGTATTTCTCTATCCCTAGAGGGCTTACAATCTAAGTTTTGTACCTGCGGCAATGTAGGGTAAAGTGACTTGCCCAAGGTCACAAGGTCTCCTGGTTTGTAGTCCACTGCTCTAACCACTAGGCTATTCCTCCTCCCAGTACTGATGCAACCCAACATTACTCTCTGCATCAAAATGGTACTGATGCAACTCCAATTCTCTCTGCATGAAAGGTGCTGATGCAACTCCAACATTTCTCTCTGCATCAATGGCAGGGGGTGGCAGGAAATTGGAATCAAGCAGTTACCAACAAGGGCCCTGAACTTGGCAGTCGGTGAAACATAAGTATGGGAAAATAAGTGGGGGAGCTTGCTGGGCAGATTGGATGGGCTATTTGGTCTTTTTCTGCCATCATTTCTATTTTTCTATCTTTTCTATGAGAATAGTTGCTCCCCTGTGTGAATTCTCATGTGACTTGTGAGGGCATCCTTCACAGGGAAGCTTTTATTACATTCACTACATAAGAATGGTCGCTCACCTGTGTGGATTCTCATGTGACTTGTGAGGGCACCCTTCACAGGGAAGCTTTTATTACATTCACTACATGAGAATGGTCGCTCCCCTGTGTGGATTCTCATGTGACTTGTGAGGGCACCCTTCACAGAGAAGCTTTTATTACATTCACTACATGAGAATGGTCGCTCCCCTGTGTGGATTCTCATGTGACTTGTGAGGGCACCCTTCACAGGGAATCTTTTATTACATTCACTACATGAGAATAGTCCCTCACCTGTGTGGATTCTCATGTGAGTTGTGAGGGCACCCTTCTCAGTGAATCTTTTATTACATTCACTACATGAGAATGGTCGCTCCCCTGTGTGGATTCTCATGTGACTTGTGAGGGCACACTTCACAGGGAATCTTTTATTACATTCACTACATGAGAATAGTCCCTCACCTGTGTGGATTCTCATGTGAGTTGTGAGGGCACCCTTCTCAGTGAAGCTTTTATTACATTCACTACATGAGAATGGTCGCTCCCCTGTGTGGATTCTCATGTGACTTGTGAGGGCACCCTTCTTAATGAATCTTTTATTACATTCACTACATGAGAATAGTCCCTCACCTGTGTGGATTCTCATGTGAGTTGTGAGGGCACCCTTCACAGGGAAGCTTTTATTACATTCACTACATGAGAATGGTCGCTCCCCTGTGTGGATTCTCATGTGTTTTGTGAGGGCACTTTGGTCAGTGAATCTTTTATTACATTCACTACATGAGAATGGTCGTTCCCCTGTGTGGATTCTCATGTGACGTGTGAGGGTACTCTTCACAGTGAAACTTTTATTACATTCTCTACATACGAATGGTTGCTTCCCTGTGTGGATTCTCATGTGTCGTGTAAGGACATACTTCTCAGTGAATCTTTTATTACATTCACTACATGAGAATGGTCGCTCCCCTGTGTGGACTCTCATGTGTATTGTGAGGGCACCCTTCTTAGTGAATCTTTTATTACATTCACTACATGAGAATGGTCTCTCCCCTGTGTGGACTCTCATGTGTATTGTGAGGGTACCCTTCTCAATGAATCTTTTATTACATTCAGTACATGAGAATGGTCGCTCCCCTGTGTGGATTCTTACGTGATTTGTGAGGTCTCTCTTCTGTGTGAAGCTTTTTTTACATTCAGTACATGAGAACAGTTGATGTGCTGTGTGGATTCTCATGTGTATTGTGAGGGCACCCTTCGCAGTGAATCTTTTATTACATTCACTACATGAGAATGGTCTTTCACCTGTGTGGATGCGGTGGTGCAACATTAGCGTATTCTTACGAGTGAAATTTTTCCCGCACTCACTGCAGTTAAATGGTTTGTTTCCAGTGTGGATTTGCTGGTGTTGGGTGAGGTTTTTGTACCTAACAAAACATTTTCCACCTTTACTGCATGAGAATGGTCTCTCTCTAGTGTGGAGTTTTTGGTCTGAGATAAGTATATTCTGGCTCTTGAAGCTTTTCCCATGTTTACTATCTATAAATGGTCTCTCTCCAGTGTGGATTTTGTGATGTAATTTTAGCTTATACTTACTAATTAAACTTTTCCTCCAATTACTGTAGGGGAAGAGTTGCTCTGGTTTATGTATGTTTAGTTGCACTTTTAGATTTTTCTTCTGACTGTAGATTTTCCCACATGTACTGCATAAAAATAGTGTTTGGGGTGGGTAGGATTTCTGGTGCAATATTAAATGCGATTCCTTACCAAAGCTTTTACCACAGGAGTCACACAGAGAGGATTTCTTCCCTTTCCCCTCCCCCTGGTGAAGGTCAGAAGTCTTTTGATCACTGTTATTACTCTGGGAGGGGCTCTCTGTGCTCACGGATCTCTGGGGCTCAGGGATGACTTTGACCTCCATCTCACATGCAGTGACTCCATCCCATGAGTCGCCTGCAGGGTCTCTCTGCTTCTTCTCCAACTCCTGCTGACTATTCCTTGTGTTGCTCTTCTCAGTCCCCTGTGAAACATTCTCAAAGACATTTCCTGATTCTCTTGGGATCAGTCCTTCTTCCATATAATGTTCTTCTCGATTCTCCTCCTTTATATGCTGTATGACCTCATCACTTGCTGGTGATAGAAGAAGACATTAATCATGCATTAGTGACCATGCAAATGGATCTGGGTTTCTGATCCTATAATCACTGCTCTGGCAGAGCACACAGTGATAAAGCTGCACATTTCTTACCAACCACTGGTAACCATGAAAAACATCTAACAATGGGGTTTGTACCAAAATCCTTATGAGATGAGCTCCTAAATATGTATAACCTAGAGGAGAGGAGATATGATAGAGACACTTACATACCTGAAAGGTAATAATGCTCAAGAAGTAAACTTCTTTTGAATGGAAAATAATTTGTAGAGCAAAGGTTCCAAGAAGGGAGATTAGGAATAATATCAAGAGATATTTTTTGTTTAAAAGAAAGTGTGGTGGATGCCTGGAATTACCTCACGGAAGTGTTGGAGATGAAAACTGTAACAGAATATAAAAAATAATAGCAGGATAAACACAGAAGTGAGAGAAGATGGAGAGAATGAGAGATAAGAGGTCAGTAACGTAGGCGAGCTTGCTGGAAAAAGAGCAGATACTCCATAGATAAAACCTGAGAAGAGAAAACAGGGAGGAGAGTGGAGGGTAGGATAAGCTGGGAGGGGAAGGATGAGAGTTACCACGGAGGGACAGGACTGAGATTGATATCCAGAGAAGGGCAGGTGTGATGTGTTTTTTAAGCCTACTTTAACCGTTGTATTGTGAGAGAAAATGACACTGAACAAACTGCAATTTACAAAAGCTTCTTAATGGAAATAAAAAATTTATTAATTGAAATCTATTACATGCTATATTAATATCTTGTTATAAAACTGGATAGGCAACAAGTGGCCTATACAGGAAGCAAAGAATCAAGCTACAAATTAATATACTTTCTATACTCACATCAAGTACACAGGTCAGTGAAAGAAACAGCTTTGCTTGGTTACTTCTCTTTTCCATCAATTTTTATAGGTTTCATAATATGCACTGCAAGCTAGAAAGTGTATTGCTCTAAATCAGCTCATGATTGCTCCATACCTACACTCAGGGTCACATTTTTCCTTATCATGCCAACTGTCACTGTGGCCTAGTTTCTCTTCCCCTTATCAGCTCCTAGCACGCACGTCCTTGGCTTCACAGATTTATTTTCGTACTCAAAAAACATAGCCTCATTTTCCTGTTTATTCACTTTCTCAATTTAGACTTTGAATTGCTGAAACTGTAAGATCTTTTTTGTGCAACTTGTACACGTTGCCCACTGGGTTCAGATCCAGGTGCCTGGCCCAGACTGGTTCTGGCATCAGCATATTCACAAGTCCAAGGTCAGCATTTCATCAGATGACAGGAAAGACAGTGAGATTCTCTTAGAGTGAGAGGTGATGGCTTAATGAGAGGAAGAAAACTTTGTAAAGCAATGGACAAGACAGAAGACAGAATGGCCGAGGAGGTGGAGAATATGGGAGGCTGACAGGCACCTGATGTTCCCAATGGACAGAAGTGGGGAATGAGATTGGGTAGGGTCAGCGTCAGGAAGAGGAAGGAGAATGGATCCGTAGGTAGGGAAGAAGGGAAAAATGGCCATGAGACAGCTAGAAGTGTGCAGACAAGCTGAAACCTCCCTCTTATATCAGTGCAGGAAGTCGCGGGGTAATGACAGTCATGAAGCAAGCTCAGACCTCTTGTATCCTGCTGTTCATATTCAGCTAATTGTAAAACAAGACTGCACGCGACCGTACGTGCACCTGGGGGCGAGTGAGCAAAGATACGCTGGAGTTTTAAATCACGTGCACAAGTACGTGTGTATGATGAAAAATTCGTCCAGCATGTGTACTCGAGCAGATGTAAAGAACATTTCTGCCTTAAGAACTTGTCGGCTTTAATGCGTACAGGGAAGAGGATTTTAAACCCTGCTCAGGTTAAAGCCGTTCCCAGTTTTACCCATTAGCCCACCAGTATGCCCAGTCTATCTCAGGGTCATCCAGACCCTTCCAGTTCTTCATCCTGCACTCCCCCCAATTGAGCAAGACCCCTCACCCTATCGTGTTAGTCCTAAAAAGTGATTTCTGCAGACTTACACCTCACCAGGAGCAGCAGGAAATATACGCAGCTAACAGTGCGCCATGAGCAGTGGCCGCTGGATTTACACACTTAACTGCTGGCCCCGCCCCTTTTTTAGCACGAGCAAGTAATTAGCAGCTTTTGAAATTCATGTCGCTCACGTGCGGCCACGTATTCATCTTTTAGTGCGAGTAACGTTTTTAAAATTTGGCCCATTCAGTTCTGTATCCTGGTCCTGCTGCTGAGGGCTCAGTCAAGTCCCTTGTGAAACTTTGTGGATGCTCCCCAGCAGGTGCCTCATGTAAGACATCTGAGATAAATTCCTAGACTGCCTCGCAGGGGCCGGTCTCACGTGAAAAGAGACAAACAACCAATCTCAGGTGCCAGCTCAGATCCAGAGCAATGCTGGAGCTGGAGACAGGAGAAAAGTCACAAACGACCTTCAGTAAATCAGCCCTCGAGTCCGCTAAACATGCAGATAATGCAATTTTTACCTAGGGAGATGAGGGTCTCATAATTCTCCTTCATCACCTCCCTGTAAAGCTCCTTCTGCCCTTCATCTAAATACCCCCACTCCTCCTGGGAGAAATAGACAGCGATGTCCTCAAACGTCACCCGCACCTGAAACACAAACCAGAAACACTCAGTGACACGTGGAGGGGCTCAGGATGCATTAGATCTCAGCTGGATTTATTATCCTAACGTTTTATCATGGAAAAGAGGGCACCAGGACCCCTCTTCCCCAGGAAATGCCAGATTTGTTCCCTCTGTGTTGCCCTCCATAGACCCCCAAGGTTTTCAAATCAAACTGGAAAACATTCTCTAATACCAGAGACAGAGAATATGAAATGTCATTGCGTGGATAAATCACATTATAATAAAAAGGAAGCTATAAGAGCATTATCCAGAACATCAGGAACATCTGGTTCTATTCCATCAGGAGGACTCGCTGTGCTAAATCCTAACAGGGCAGGAAGAGTTTGGTGTCCTGGGCAGTGACATATCTCCCACTGTGATGTACTAATTCTGTATTCAGGGTGTTGAAACCATGGGCACACAGGGATCGTGCCCCAAATCTGAAACAGCTGTTTGGTTTCCTTCTCTGCAGGGAAAAGGAAAGGAGAAATTAATACTTACCTGATAATTTCCTTTCTTTTGCATTCAGGCAGGTCAATCCACAGAAATGGGTTATGCACCTCTACCAGCAGGTGGAGACAGAGTAAAAGCTGATGGCACGGACATATAGCCCTGTCCCGACATCAGCCCGCAAGTATTCTCTGGAAAAGCCAAACTGTGGACAAACTGATTATACTTGAACTATTTATGCTTCCAACCAAGTGAGAGCACAGAGCTCAGTCAAAAGAGCTAATATTTTACTAAAGTAAGGAGCTGGTCATGACACTTACCAATCCTCAAACGAGTAACAGATGTAATACTCTGAATCGTTCATACCTAAAGGACAAAATGAAAGCAAGATGGCAGCTGAGGATGGACTGTGGATCAGCCTGCCTTCCTCAGAGGAAAGAAAATTAAAATTAAATAAAAAATGTCATCAGGTAAGTAGGAAATTCTCCATCCTGTTCACTCAGGCAGGCCAATCCACACCAGTGGGATGTACCAAAGCTGCCAATGGACCCAGTAACATTGCACATGCTAAGGCAGGCTTCCTCCTGTGCCCAAACGAGCAAGCGAATTGCCTGGAAGGGTGCGTAAGGACAACTGCTGATGACTTCCATAATCCAATAATGGACAATAGTTGCCCGCGCCGCTGGCTCACCCTGTATACTTCCGCCATGGAGAACAGTTGACCAGACTGACTGAGAGGATTAATAACCTCCAAGTACTGCATCAGATGCCACTTGACAGCCAGAGCACGCAAGAGACGATATTCACCCTCCTCTGTATTCCTCTCCAGTGTGGCCAGGGAAATAAACAGAGTCAAATGAAATTCCGAAACCACTTTGTACTGCCCCCAGAGTCTCAGGCAGGAACAGCTCATGGCAAGAAAAAGCTCGTAAAGTCGACTTGCTGAGCAGATTACCCCTAGAACAAAACAGTGTTCAAAGTAAGTACCTTCAAGAAGAAACTATATTGCAGTTGAAAAGGTAGGACTCGAAAGGAATCCACAATCAGATTAAGTTACCATAAGGACACTGGGAGGCACAAGGGAGGATGAAGATGCTTAACTTCCTTCACGAACCGAGACACATCTGGACGGGGAGACAAAAACCCACCAAGAACTCTGTTCCTATAACAGGTGAGTGCTGCCAGTTGAACCTTTAAGGAGTTAAGGGCCAAGCCTTTAAGCAATCTGTCCTGAAAAATTCCAAAATGAATCAAATTTCCACTTTGAGAGGCTGAGAACCTCGCTCCTCACACAAGGCCTCAAAAACTCACCCAACTCTCACATAAGCCCGAGATATAGAAATATTCATATTTTTTTTATTTTAGCCTGATGCAAAGTGTAAGCACTGCAGCAGAATAACCAAGCTTCAATAACTTGAGTCCTCTCAAGGGCCAAACTGTAAGAGAAAATTGACCTGCATTGTTATGTAAAATGGATCCCTACAGCCATACATCCTTCCTGGGTGGTAGCCTAAGAAGCCTGCCCACCAGCAGCCACTGCAGATCAGCACACCCCAGCCATCGGGGCCCAATCCGTTGCCACCAGAAGCAGGGTTTCTATTGTAATCTTTCAAACAATAAATGCCCATTAGTGTCCATGATGTGAAAACTGTCCCGCGGCCATGCCTGGATGAGAGCATCGATCCAAGAATTTTTGGATCCCTTCCTTGACTGAGGAACTTCAGAACCCTGAGCAAGACGGCCCTTACATTGCCCTTTCCAGTAATGTGGCAGACTAATATATCTAGAAGATGTGCTCATTCTATGGCAGAGCAACATCTATCTCTCTGTCACTTGTTAGGTTTGGTTCCAGACTGATGATGAATGAAATCCACAGCTGCCACATTGTCCGACATTATCCGGCCCATCCGAGTCTGTAAATGCTCAGCGGACCTTAAGCCCGCCAGCCAAACTGCTCGTGCTTCCAACCTACTGATGCTCCACTGATGATCCTTGGTGTTCCAGGGAAGGCTCCAGGGAAGGCTCCAGGGAAGGCTCGCATCTGTCATAAGCACTAACCCTTCTGGCATTTCACAGTAAAATCCCTCCTTGAGATAATCCGCTTGCAACCATTATTGGACGCTCACGTCTAATGGCAAGCGAAGCTTCACCATGCAGTCCTGAGACTGCAGACTCCACCAGAAAGCAACGTGCTTTGAAGAGGCTGCATGTGCTCTCTCACCCAGGGGACAACCTCGAAGGTGGCTGCCATCAAACCCAATTTCTGAAGAAAAAAGCACACTGTTGGGCAAAAGGCCCTTTTCTGAGTTTGAAATCGAGCAATCAACTTCTAATACGACTCTCTGCCAGAGACACTCTGCCCTGCTTCATATCGAAACAAACACCGGGCTACTCCCATGTCTGAGATGGCTGTAAACCGCTTTCAGCCAAGTTTACAACCCAGCCTTCTTGTAGTAATGAGATTAACTTGCAAGAAGCCAGGTGACTTTCTTCCATGCTTCTGGCCTGAATCAACCGCTACCACCATGACCTTAAAGAACCTGGGTGCTGTGGGCAGCCCAAAGCCTGACACTGATCATGATGTCCCAGAACGGCAACTGCAGGGACCATTGATGTTGCCTGTGAATGTGCAGAAATACCTGCAGCAGGTCTAGAGACACAAAAATTCCCCCAATTGCACTGCCAGTGACACTGTGCTCAGAGTTCCCAGACAGAAATGAGTCACCCGCAAATGTTGACTGACTCCTTTGGGCTGAAAGGATTCCTCCTTTCTGGGTACGCCCAAAATAAATGGAATAGCAGCCCATGTTTTCTTGCAATTTGGGAACAGGAATTAAAGCCTTCAAGCCCAGCAGCCTCCTTAAGTTAGTCTCCACTATCACTCTCTTCCGTAGGGAGTTGCAGGGAGAAACCATAAAGGCATCTGGAGGAAAGCAAAGAAAGACCAACATATAGCCTTCTCTTATCACTTCCTAATGGCCCGACGTGATCTGGACCTACCTCTGAAATAAGTGAGATAGATGCCCGCCTATCGCTGCGCCAGCAGGTGAGGCTGCAGATCTTCACTGTGAAGATCAAGATGCACCGTTCCCAGAGCCCGCATTCTTCCCAGGCTTTCTGGGCCAAAAGGTCGAGACCTCTGAAAAGTCGATCCCCTATAAGGAAGAATACACCTGTAGTCTCTAGCATTGCCTCTTGTCTCAAAGGGACACGCTGCCTGCTGGATATTCTCTGGCAAATGAGGGACCTGGGACTCCTCTGATCTAAATGCCATTTTCTCCAACTCACTGCCAATAAAAGAGAACCCTTAAAGGGTAACTTCATGAGAGAAACTGAGAGGGTCCTTAAGCAGGAGGAGCTGCTGCTGTATGAGGGGGAGAAGCATGAAGAAGAGCCTGAGCGGATGCAGAGAATAAGGAGCCCAAAGAATGGATTCAGTGAGAGGCTGGGGGGATGGGAACAGTCCCAGGCTGCATCCCCTGCCCCCCTCCTACCTGCTGAGCAGAAAGCCCTGCAGCCATTCTCCTGCCCCTTCTCCAGAGCAGGATTTCCAGCCCCGGCTCCCTCCCTGCCCGGTCCCTGGGGTGGGGGATGGGATCAGTCCCAGGCTGCATCCCCTGCCCCCCTCCTACCTGCTGAGCAGAAAGCCCTGCAGCCATTCTCCTGCCCCTTCTCCAGAGCAGGATTTCCAGCCCCGGCTCCCTCCCTGCAGGGTCCCTGGGGTGGGGGATGGGATCAGTCCCAGGCTGCATCCCCTGCCCGTCTCCTACCTGCTGAGCAGAAAGCCCTGCAGCCATTCTCCTGCCCCTTCTCCAGAGCAGGATTTCCAGCCCTGGCTCCCTCCCTGCACGGTCCCTGGGGTGGGGGGATGGGAACAGTCCCAGGCTGCATCCCCTGCCCCCCTCCTACCTGCTGAGCAGAAAGCCCTGCAGCCATTCTCCTGCCCCTTCTCCAGAGCAGGATTTCCAGCCCCGGCTCCCTCCCTGCACGGTCCCTGGGGTGGGGGATGGGATCAGTCCCAGGCTGCATCCCCTGCCCCCCTCCTACCTGCTGAGCAGAAAGCCCTGCAGCCATTCTCCTGCCCCTTCTCCAGAGCAGGATTTCCAGCCCCGGCTCCCTCCCTGCACGGTCCCTGGGGTGGGGGGTGGGATCAGTCCCAGGCTGCATCCCCTGCCCCCCTCCTACCTGCTGAGCAGAAAGCCCTGCAGCCATTCTCCTGCCCCTTCTCCAGAGCAGGATCTCCAGCCCCGGCTCCCTCCCTGCACGGTCCCTGGGGTGGGGGATGGGATCAGTCCCAGGCTGCATCCCCTGCCCCCCTCCTACCTGCTGAGCAGAAAGCCCTGCAGCCATTCTCCTGCCCCTTCTCCAGAGCAGGATTTCCAGCCCTGGCTCCCTCCCTGCACGGTCCCTGGGGTGGGGGGATGGGAACAGTCCCAGGCTGCATCCCCTGCCCCCCTCCTACCTGCTGAGCAGAAAGCCCTGCAGCCATTCTCCTGCCCCTTCTCAATCCTCAGCTTCTCCCTTAACGGCTGAAGGTAGAGGAGGAAGGAAGAGGACGAGAGCAAAGCAAGAAGCGCAAGTAAGAGGAAGGGGAAGTCGAGACTGGGAATTGTGGGAAATGTAGTCCTAGGGCGTGGGTTGTTGTAATTGGCTGATTAATAAAGCCAAGCCCAGTTCCGTTAATAAAATCCAAAATGGGTAACTCTGCAGCCTCTCAGAGAGACTGGGGAGCAGGGGGAGGGGAAACAGGAAAAGAAAGAAGGAGGGGAGAGGTGGGAGAAGGAAGGAGGTAAAAGGGAGGGATTCTGGGGACAGAGCAGGGTGAGGAGGCGCAGGAGGGAGGGAGACTGGGAAGGATCAGGGAGAGGGTAAGGAAAAGAGAGGATGTGAGAGAGAGAGAGCCCCCTCTGACTGCTGCCCTCTGCCTCCCCCGCCCAGCACTGACAGCAGGAGCTGAGGCTGCACACAAGGCTGCAGGATTCAGGATCAGCTGGGACCAGGGCCGGCGGAAGCACTAGGCGAACTAGGCGATCGCCTAGGACGCTGAGCATTAGGGGGCGCCGAGCCGCTGACGGCCAATGGCCGCCGGTGGACGTCATCCCAATGGCAGATACACACAGCAAGACGATCGCAGGGCCGTGGTACAGTCGCGTCTAAACATGCTGGTGCTACTCCTCCTTCCTGCCCGCGCGGCCCCGGAAGAAAAATGTTGCCGGAGCCGCGCGGGCAGGAAGGAGGAGGAGGAGGAGCATCAGCCAATGCAGGAACTTCTCCTCCTTCCTGCCCACGCGGCCCCGGAAGAAAAATGTTGCCGGAGCCGCGCGGGCAGGAAGGAGGAGGAGGAGCATCAGCCAATGGAGGAGCTTTCCCGTCGATAGCAGGCTGAATTAGCCCTGCTGTCATGGGACTGTCTGTCAGGCCCGGGAGGCGGAGCTTCCTAAGCGATGTCAGAGCTTTGCTCTGAGGCTGCGCGTGGGTTCCTGCGCCGGATTAACAGTTCTCCTCAGTCTGTTTTTCCGCGCGCAGGATCGCACGCGGAGCTTCTATCCTCCTCAGTAAAACAAAATAAAATAAAATAAAACAATGTCTGACAAACAACGAACGCCGAGACAATCGGGATTTAAACCGTGTGAGTGCGGTATGGTCATGTCTATTACGGATACACACTCTCTCTGTTATCGCTGTTTGGGGCCAAATCACGATGCTGATAACTGCCCTGCCTGTGGACGTATGTCACCGAGGGCTCAGAGGATGCGGGCTGAAAAGATAAGGGTATTAACCCACCTCCGGGAGTCAGCAAATAGATTGTCTGACACAAAATCTTCCCCATGCCCGGGAACTGTTCCTCCTCAATCGCAGAGAGGACGTTCCTCAGAACATGTCACCCGTCGCATTTTTAAACCTAAACGAACTGAGGACCGTAGGCACAGAGATCGCCCACCCTCACGGAAAAGTTCTCCCTCGCCCTCAAAGAATAAATCGCTCACCAAAAATGCGAGACAGCCCTCAGATGACGCGATCCGAACAGCTGTGAGGCAGAGAGATACGGCGCAAACCGGCGCCGTACTGGACGACGCACTCCTCAATGACGTAGGGCACGCTGGAAATACAATTCACAGCACGGCCCACATAACTCCGACGCAACGACGCGGCGCACCACGTGACTCAGATTCACCATCCACGTCGAAACGCGGCGCTTCTAACGGCGCGACCCCACAGAATCCCTCTAAATATAAAAAATCTCAACGGGGGACTCTAAAAACGCATTCCACTGCATCAAGAGACCATGGAAGGAAACCTAAAACGGCAAGCACAGTGCCTCAGGTACGGTCTAACCAGGGACAACGGCCTAAGACTTCAGGCCACAAGAATCCACATGACCATTCAACAACACACAAGGTACAAGCAATCTCTCCATCCCATTCCCCATGGAGCACTACAGAAGATTCAGACTTGCAATCTTGTTCCTCTTTCTCCTGTTCGTCACACTACAGATCATCTAACCTTTCACAAGCACAGAATTCACATCGAGATTCTTCACAAGAACCATCAATAAAAAAGAGGAAATTATCTAAAGATGCTGACAACACACGAACTCCAACTTCTAATTCTACAATAAGTGGAAAACCTCAAATGACTGGACAAGCAAAGGATGCTTTCCACACGCTATCATTAGCCTTATCAGGATTTTTTGAAGCCATGCAATCCTCGTATCAAATGCCAGCATCCATACATGACGACAGTCAATCCACTCCTATCCATACAGTGACCTATGGTAGTCAACCAGATGATTCTTTATATCACCAAGGTACGGTTCCTCCATCACCACCCCGTCACAAACTGCGGATACCACATCCTCAGACCTCCAAACCACGGGATGGTACCCCACATCCACAAACTGCGTCTAACAGTAATTTAATTTCTTTAGACACAGATGTATCGCCTGAGTCTTCCACAGGATATCCTTCAGAACCAGAGGAAGCATCCCAGGAGCATTATTCTCCTCCAGAAGATTTAACGTACCCCAAATTCTTGGAAAAAATGGGAACGTCTCTAAATATCCCAATCCAAAAGATACCGGATCCGAGAGCAGACACTCTCGATCTATTGAAAATATTTGATGTGCCAACAGAACCCACTGCTTTACCCTCTCATGCGGTTTTGGATACCTTATTAGAAAAATCATGGGAAACTCCATTCACAATACCATCTGTATCCAAGAAAATAGATTTAAAATACAAAATGCAAAAATCGCAATATTATTCTACTTCTCAATTGCCTCATGCATCATTAGTAGTAGAATCAGCAATGACCAAGGCAAGAAAACAAAAGTTACATTCTACGACTCCCCCGACCAAAGACCTTCGAACCCTGGATGACTTTGCCAAACGAGCATTTCAGGGAGCAATGTTGGGAGCACGTATTAGTCATCATCAGTTTTATTTGGCGCAATACTTATTCAATTGTGTACAACAGTTGAAAACGGAACACAATCTTGTTGGGGTCTCGCCCCTACAAGACATAGAGGAAGCCATACGCCATCTACTACGC
>NW_021821343.1:0-81822 GCF_901001135.1 Rhinatrema bivittatum | reverse complement strand
TCAACGGAAAGGAGACTCTAGAATGAGGGGTCATGCTATGAGGTTGAAAGGGGGATAGACTCGAGAGTAATCTTAGGAAATATTTCTTTACAGAGAGGGTAGTGGATACATGGAACAGCCTCCCAGTGGAGATGTGGAGACAAAAAACAGTATCTGAATTCAAGAAGCATGGGATAAATACAGGGGATCTCTAAGAATGTGATGCAAAATTAATTGGATGGATAGGCAGACTAGATGGGCCATATAGTGTTTTTCTGCAGTCCTGTTTCTATGTTTCTTGGTTGTTTTTCTCATTCCTTTGAGCTGATTGTTAAAGAAAATTGTAAAGAAGTATTTTCAGGATGTATGTTTTGATGATAACTACTGTTTGAAGCTTCTTTTGAAGTCATTTCCAAAGTCCACTGCCCTCCCAAAAATGTACATATGACTACTTAGTAGTACTACAAACTAACAGAATTTACAGTGTACTCTGACTTTAATGGTTGCTGATTTATTTTCCTTTTTTTAAAATTGTATCCTCTAATTCATCCTCCTTTTTAGGAATATAGGCATTTTCTGATTTTCTTTTACATATTCTCATGCTTGCATACCAGGAATGCTGCCAAAAAGAAAAGTGTTACATGGTATTTACAAAACCCAAGAAGGGTGTCAAGTTTTACAAATGAAGGTCCAATTTTTTGTGTACATTTGGAGAACTGATAAATTAGCTTCTCTGAGCGGCTATGAGCTAGTTTGGAAATTGAGCTGCTTAGGTTTGTATGTGTGTGTGTGTGCTGGCTGACTGACTTCCTGCAATTACAATCACTTTTCCTTTTGTGCTCTGGCCCAGCAGTGCATTGTTAGTTGACGCCACTGCAAATACCGTAACCGCTATGGGAGCAATTTTCAAATTGGCTGCATTGTGCAAAGTCCAAACATATTCTTCACCCACAGTCTTTGCACCAATACATGTGAAGAGCCGAAAATATCATCTGTGTGCATACTTCTCCCCCTTCCTCCTCCCCTCCCCCTCCCCATCTTCAGCTTTGCATTGCGGAACACTACACAGGCTTTTAACTACATGGAGGGGGAGGGCAGATTCAGAAAGCCGAGTTAACGAAGATAAAACTCTTTTTACTTGCATAAATTATTTTGCACTCTATGGGAAGGAGGAGTTGAGTTTCACAAAGTCTTTTCAAAGTCGAGAGGGTTTAAAGGCGATAGAACTAGGAAATTAAATTAAACCGAAGAGTCCTGAAAGTTACATGCCGATGGACTTTAATGATGTGGAGATGCTTTCGTTATTTTTGATGTGTTTTATAGTGCAGAGCAGGGAAACAATGCTGCTTTGGATTGCAAGCACCCATCGGGTGAATGCAGAGCTACATCTTAACATTGGCTTTGTATCATGATATATGTTTAATTTGGTTGAGAAGAGTTTTTTGAATATGGGAAACCCTGCTGCCTTCTGTACATGGTTTAAATATTTAAAAAAATATATATCTTCAAGAAAAAACTGTTTCTCTTCCCATACTGACTGCTATTTGACTGTTGGCAGTACAGATGGCACCAGTGGGGGCTGACTCTGACAGACATTGGTGCAGCTCAAACGGCAGCAGGCAGCATGAAAGAAACAATGAGATATTGCAGTTTTGACTTTAGCAAGTTGTTGCATTACTAATTTAATGGTAGTATTGAAATGTACATAACTATCTGTCTGGTGGCTGTATTTGCAGATGAGATTCCAAGTGATGAAGAGGAGGGAAACGAGGTAGGTCAGGCAATGCAGGAGACCCAGGGAGGAGATGGTGAGGAAGATGAGGAGGAGGATGATTGGGATGAAGATGCATTGGAAGAGACCGCTTTAGAGGGATTCAGCACTCTCTTGGATTCTGAAGACTGTGTGGATGAATATCGTTTCTTTACAGAAGCCTTGCTGAGTATGTACATAGGAACTTAAAAATCACCTGCTTTTTTTGTTATTCTAAGAGCATTTATGATAGATATCATCTGGAAAGAAATGCTTTAGGGGTTTGTGCCTTATCAGGGAAATTGAATGAGTCAATAGGTAGTGCTAAAAAAAAAAATAGGTATTGATGACTTTTTTATCATTTAATGATAGATTGAAGAGAAACGAGCAAGGAATTGGCCTGTCAGTATTGTATTGTGGTGAAAGCAGAGTGCTGTGAAACTGGAGGTCCTGTTGTGTCGCTTTGATCAGTTCACATGAAACTTTGTAGGTTGTGATACCTTCATTCAGATTATATCTGAAGAAGGGACCCATACAAGCTCAAAAGATCATTTGCTACATCTTCTTTTGGTCTAATGAAAGGTATCTTCTTCTCCCACAAAGATTTTATTGCTCCCTAGGATCAATATGATTACTAGATCTCTGCCCTACAGAATGATCAGCTCACTTCACATTGTAACCAAATAAGAGCTAGATTCACTGAGGCCTTTCTTCCATTCTGTGTCTATGGGAAGAGACCTTGATGAATCAAACCCTAAATGGTTTAATGCATGCACTTTGTACACTGGTGTACTATAAATGTTCCTGAACATACCCAGATCAGTCCAGACAAGTGGGTTTATGCATCCCTACCAGCAGATGGAGGCAGAGAACAAAACTTTGAGGCACTGCTACATAACCGAGCTTGCCACCTGCAGTCCCTCAGAATTTCTCTGTCTCCAGCAGATGGTAGAGGTGCATACCTGCAGTCCTGACTGATCTGGAGTTGGAGCAGCTGCTCGAGGTTGCCAGGTTCCTTAGTGGGCCAGTCCCTCGAGTTCAGCCGGGCAAACTGGGGGTTGAATACCCCTGGCTATGGTTGCCTGCAGGGTCTGGGGCCCCTGATAGCCAGGGGACTGGCTCCCTCTTTGAGCCCCATGGTACTCTCCTGCCCACCACCAGCGCCCTCAGGGGTGTTTTATTCTTATTTCTTTATGCTGGACAATTTCTGTGGTGTAGTAAAGTTTATTAATTAAAAAAAAAAAGCTCTGTTTTGAGGGACAGCCAGGAGAGTCGGCCTGTGGTGCAGGAGACCAAGGCAGTCCGTGGTTTCCTTTGCAGGAGTGAGGAGCAGTGATTACTGACGCTCTTATGGGGGGGGGGGGGGGGGCGGGCTTCCAGGCAGGGAACCTTTTTTGCTCCGGCGCGTGTGGCTTCTCCTGTTTGGGGAGCGGGTTTATTTTTAATTCAGTGTTAGGGCTGTTCAGCTTGGAGAAGAGACGGCTGAGGGGGGATATGATAGAGGTCTTTAAGATCATGAGAGGTCTTGAACGAGTAGATGTGACTCGGTTATTTACACTTTCGAATAATAGAAGGACTAGGGGGCATTCCATGAAGTTAGCAAGTAGCACATTTAAGACTAATCGGAGAAAATTCTTTTTCACTCAACGCACAATAAAGCTCTGGAATTTGTTGCCAGAGAAGGTAGTTAGTGCAGTTAGTGTAGCTGGGTTCAAAAAAGGTTTGGATAAGTTCTTGGAGGAGAAGTCCATTAATGGCTATTAATCAATTATACTTAGGGAATAGCCACTGCTATTAATTGCATCAGTAGCATGGGTTCTTCTTAGTGTTTGGGTAATTGCCAGGTTCTTGTGGCCTGGTTTTTGGCCTCTGTTGGAAACAGGATGCTGGGCTTGATGGACCCTTGGTCTGTCCCAGCATGGCAATTTCTTATGTTCTTATGTCTCTGCCCGACCGCGTGGTGCTGAACGGACAGCAGGCTGGGGATTCCCCTGTTTCTGCTGCATTTTACAGTGCTCTGCTGCCTTCTTCTTTCCCCGCGCACAGTTCCTGCGCTTGCCAACCTTCCTGCACTCGCCAGCCTTCCTGTGCTCATTTTGCTGGGTGGTCTGATGGGACCATGTTGTGTGGCCTTGCTCACGGTAGGGGTGCTGCAGCAGTAAGGATGTCAGAGAAACTACATGTGGAGGCCTGTAGAGCCTGTGGGACCTGGTCAGCCCTCCTTAGCTCCTTTTCCCTGTGCACTGGCTGTGCTGCAGTGGGGAGGGGGAATCCTCCGCTAAGGGTCCTAACACCCGGAGGGCCTCCTGATCCATGGGGGTGGGGCTAAAGGGGTCCTCTCCCCTTTCTACTCCCGTAAGGAATCGCAGTCAGGGAACTCTGACAGACCGCAAGGCGGTTGACTCTCCTCCACCTCTTTCCCCTGCGGCGCAGGTTTGTGAGAATGGTGTTGAGGAGGGGGAGGTTTCCGAGCCTAGCAGCCTGGAATGGGTGTCAGAGGGCCTTTCCAGGTTTTCTCCAGAATTCGTCCTTCTTATGCATGAGGCCTTTTTAGCACATAAGGCAGCCAAGTGGAGACCCAAGGAGCCCTCTCTGCGAACGTCCAAGAGAGCTCGGGCATCCTTGGGGGCGTCTGCTCAGAGACTGGATGGATGTTGCAGGTCGCGGACCACTTGTCCGGATTGAGAACCTAGGAATCTAGGGGACTCTGACGATCCGATGGAGGAGGGGGTGGCCTCTCCGGCTACGGACATGGGGGCAGACCCGGATGAGGACCAATCTCCAGAGGAGGGCAGCAAAGATGACCTGGACCTCCCGGAAGCAGCTGGAGCGAAGGGGGACGACCCCTGGGTGGTGTGCTTATTTAAGAAAGAGGACCTCCGGTCACTCATTCCTCAGGTCTTGGAGGAATTAGGGGTCAAACTGACTCAGGAGGAGTCTGATAGCGAGGGCATTAACTTCATCCTGGATGGTTTGCGGGGTCCTCCCAGTGTCTTTCCCATTCTAAAGAAGATTCAGAAGCTCATTAGTCAGGAGTGGGATTTCCCGGAGGCGGGCTTGAAGGTTGGAAGGGCCTTGGCGAAACTGTATACCTTATTGGAGGTTCACTTGGAGTGCCTTAAAAATGCCTAAGTTCGATGCTGCACTGTTGTCAGTGACCAAGAAGACTACGATTCCGGTCACTGGGGCAGCGACCCTCAAAGTTGTCCAAGATCGCAAGCTAGAGGTCCAATTGAAGTGCATGTTTGAGTTCTCAGCGCTGAGTCTCCGGGTAGTGGTGTGCGCCTGCTTGATGCAGCGTGCTTGCTTATGCTGGATTCAGAGGCCACAGGAGCAGGCATCTCTGGGAGTACTGTCCCCCACACAGGCGGGCCCGTCTAGAGGCAGGGGTGGCCCTTGTGGCAGATTCTTTGATCTGTGTGCACTATGGCTAGCAGTATGGTCTCGATGGTGGCGGCTCGCCACCTCCTTGTGGCTGCGTAATTGGTCAGTGTTGAACCTTCCGTAAAAGGGCAAGCTGCTTTTGGGGAGGTCCTAGACCAGCTCATGAAGTCTCTGGGTGAAATCAAGGGCAATAAACTTCCAGAGGATAAAGAAGGTCATCAGAAGAATTTCCCCGCTATTCTCGTTCCGAGAGTCGTGGGAGGTTTCGGACCAGTAGAAGTTCTTCCACTGCGGGACAGAAGTAGTCATCAAATCATCAGCAGAGGCCTTTCAGGGCCTCAGCCGGTTTCCGCAAGAGGTGGTTCCAGTCAGGGTTCTGGGAGCCAGTAAGCCGGTCCAATGAAGCCAGGGGCCGCCCACTCCAGGTTGTCCCGATTATACGAATGGGTCAATATCACCTCTGACCTGGCAGTAAGAAGGGGACTGTTATGCCTTAGAATTTTCTCACCCACTCACGATGCCTTTTCTGGAGTCCCCAGTGTTCTTCTCAAAGAAAATTGCAACGCAGTAGAAGAAACTCTATGCAGTCTGATAAGTCTGGAAGCCATCCTCCCGGTTCCCCTGGACGAGCAGGGACAGGGAAGATGTCCCATCTACTTTGTGGTACCAAAGAAGGAGGACACTTTCTCGTGCCTATCTTGGATTGGGCAGAAGTGAACTTGAACTTTCGAGGCCACGATTCCGGAAGGAGACCCTGTGTACGGTGAATCACAGCTGTCCGCAAAGGAGAGTTTTCTTGGCATCCTTGGACCTCATCAAGGCTTATCTCCATATTCCTTTCGCGAAAAGAGCATCAAAATTCCTGCAATTCCAAGGTCCTGGGACAGCATTTCCAGTTTCAGGTTCTTCCCTTCAGACTGGCCACCACTCCTCGCACTTCACGAAAGTGATGTGGTGGTGGCTGCGGCCTTGGGAGATGGGGAGGGGTGTTAGTCACCCCTACATGGACGACTGTGCTTCATCCTGGCAAAGTCGGAGGGAGAGTGCACCTCGTCTACGGGTGCGCAGCGGGGGAGGCAACTCCTGAGTTTCCCTGGGTTGGGTGATCAATGTGGCAAAGAGCCACCTGGTACCCCCCTCTCAATTTTCTGGAGTACTTGGGGGCACTCTGTGATAGCCCAGCATGGCTAGGTAATGTCTATGTACGGAAGAACAGAATGTTGAATTTCAGGAGCAGGTTTCCCGCTTGCTGATCTTCCAGTTCCGAAGGTCTGGGAGTATCTACAGGTGCTGAGTCCATGGTGTCTACATTGGAGCTGGTTCCGTGGGCCTTTGCCCACATGCGCCTATTGGAAGAAAGCATTGCTGTCTCGGTGGAACCCGATGTCAGAGGAGTATTTTGTCCCCTTACCTCTGAATGGGAGCCAAGACCAGCCTGGCGTGGTGGTTGTCTCTGACCAATCTTGGCAAGGGTAGGCCTCTGGAAGTCCCAGATTGGGTGATATTGACCACGGATGCCAGTCTCAAACACTGGGGAGCACTGTGCATGGGGTGCTCGGCCTAGGGGATCTGGTCGGCCTCGCTGTGGCTTAGGAGGCCCAGCCTGCTGTTTGCATGGGTGGAGCGCCCACCTCGAAGGGATCACAGCCTCTTATATCACTGGAGTGGACAACGTGCAGGTGGATTTTCTAAGCCGACAGCAACTGGACCTCGGGGAGTGGAAACTGTCCCCAGAAGCCTGGAACCACATTTGTGCCAGATGAGGAGTTCCTCAGCTGGATCTCATGGCAAACAGAGCCAACTTGAAGACGTTCAAGTTCTTCAGCCGCAGAAGAGACGTCTGCTCAGTGGCCTAGATGCTCTAGTGTGTCCTAGCTGACGGGTCGTCTTCTGTATGTTTCCTCCATGGCCACTCTTAGGTTGAGTGCTTCATCGCATAGAAACACATCCAGGGGACAAGTGGTAATGGTCGCGCTGGAGTGGCCATATCATTCATGATTCACAGACTTGGTGCATCTGGCGATGGATGGTCCTGTTCGGCTGGCTCACCTTCAGGGGTTACTATGCCAGGGTCCCTTATTTTCGAATTGGGAGGATCACTTTTGCCTCATGACTTGGCTTTTGAGAGGCAGCGACTGCGTATGAAAGGATATTCTGAGCAGGTGATTCCTACCCTTCTTCAGGCTAAAAGGCCTTCCACTTCCATGGCTTATGTAGGGTGTGGAAGGTTTTTGAGTTCTGGTGCAGCAACATGGGGTGGATCCTCTGCTGGCTTCTATTCCACAGATTTTGTCCTTTCTGCAGTACGGACTGTCCAAGGGCCTGGCTTATAGTTCGCTCCAAGACCAGGGTTTTCGACTCTGGGTTGTCTCGGGCAAGGTTGCAGGGCCGGCCTTTGGCATCTCATCCGGATTAATTCTTTCCTCAAGGGAGTGAAGCATTTGAAGCCTCTGCTTTGCAAGGTCTGTCCTGACTGGAATCTTAACCTAGTCCTGCGAGTCCTCTCTGAACCTCCCTTTGAGCCTTTGGGTGGTGCCTCCTTGAAGGATCTTACGCTAAAGACTGTGTTTCTGGTCACAATCTGCTCGGCCAGACATATTTCGGAGCTTCAGGTTCTTTCCTGTTGCAACCCTTTTTTTATGTATTTCCACTGACAAAGTGTCTCTGAGTACGGTGCCTTCTTTTTTGCGAAAGGTGGTCTCTGCCTTCCATGTGAGTCAAACAGTGGAGTTGCCTGGTTTTCCAGGTTGGTCTAGAGACTCTGCCTTGAGTAGAGATCTTCAACTTTTGGATCTTCGAGCGTTCTTGTGGTACTTGAAAGTTACCAATTCTTTCTGAAGGTCGGACCATCTTTTTTGTGTTTGGTGGAGCGAAGAAAGAAGACAAGGCGTCGAAAGCTACTTTAGCCCGATGGTTGAAAGAGGCTATTCTGCGGCCTATATTGCTAAGGGTCGTGTGGTCCCCAGTGGCCTTAAAGCACATTCTACTAGAGCACAGGCGGCCTCTTGGGCCGAGTGTCAGTTGGTGTCTTTGCAGGAAATATGTAGGGCCACGGTGTGGTCCTCCCTGCATACTTTTACCAGGCATTACCATTTGGATGTTCGGGCGTCTAAAGATGTGGGCTTTAGTGAAAGCATTTTGAGAGCGGGTCTTTCAGGTTCCCACCCGGTTTAGGGTGGCTTTGGGACATCCCCCTTGTCTGGACTGATCTGGGTATGTTCAGGAAAGGCAAATTGGTTCTTACCTGCTAATTTTTGTTCCTGTAATACCACAGATCACTCCAAAGGGCTTCCCCGGTATTGTTACCGAAAGACTGACCTTCCTGGTACTCAGATGTGCGGTATTACTTGGATATTGCCACTGCAACAGTTAAGTTATTTTAGTTTCCCCAGTTGGCAGGGTATTTTTTGGGCCTTGCGGTTCGTGTAGGTACTCCAGTTCAGGGGAGACCAACCCCAGGGGTTTTTTTTCCAGTTTGCCGGGAGGGGGGGGGGGGGGGGGGGAGAGAATTCTATATAATCTTGGTTTGGCTACAGGTCAATACTGAGGGACTGCAGGTGGCACACTCGGTTATGTAGCAGTGCCTCAAATTTTTGTTCTTTACCTCCATTGGCTGGTAGGGATGCAAAAGCACTTGTCTGGACTGATCTGTGGTATTACAGGAATGAAAATTAGCAGGTAGGAACCAATTTTCCTTTTTAGCATTATAATAAATTTTAAAAGTGAAGGCCTCCCTGTTCCTGAACTCTTCATATTAACCTTTGCATGTGTACAATTAATCATTCTTATTAATTATATTGCAAATTTTCAAGGGAGCCACTGAATTTATCAAGGTTTTCATTTGTTGAAGTATTTGTACTGTCTATAAATTTGGAACTATAAGATAGGCAGTTTTGAAAGATAGAAATTTGTGAACAGATAACATCACTGATGCTTCTGAGGTTATTTCAGATTTACAAAGCAGCGTAGTAGATGATGGCAGAGAAGGACCCGTTGGCCCCTCTCAGCTTTCCTCTGTTCTCAACCCACTTTGGATAGATGTACATGTAAATTCTCCTTAAACCAAACACCTCTTCTCTCCATAACCCTGTGTGTTTTACCCAAGCTGTAAACTCTGGAATTGACCCATATCTAAAAACTGCTATGCCACTGCAAAACAAAAGAGCCATTTACCAACTTCTTGATGAGTGGAAAATTGACTTGTTGGCAATCAGTTAATTCATTTTTGGCATCCACTGAGCTAGGAACATGCATCGGTTATATTGTGAACAAGGGCAGTCAGTAAGGAGCAGGAAATACTTTTCATGGGGCTAAATATAAAAGCTATCCATCATTTTTGGGCCACAACTTTGACTGCAGGGAAGAGAAGAAACATTATTTTGTCATATCAGTCAGACTCGTAAAGATCCACTAATATGATTTAATGACATGAGAGGTGGGACCAAGAGGAGGTGGTGATACAAAGTATATTTTTTGTATCCAAATTCTTGTTTTCTTTACTGTAAAGATTACATTAACCAACTCTCCTCAAACTTTGCAGGTCGGATAATAACAAAATTATATACTCTTCCTGGTAGCTTTACAAATCTTCTGTACTGAAGTATATAGTAAACTTTTTCAACACGTCTACCAGACTTATTTCCATGTTCATAGGCTTTGTTTTGGTGTGCTATGAAAATTATTTACCCTTTTCCCTTTTCATTCAAAGATGTAAGAGATCAGAATAAGCTGTATCAAGCTCCTAGGAGTTCACATGGATGGTCTGTGGTCTTGTAATATCTCTTGTCTTTCCTCCCTGTCCCCTCTTCTCCACCTCCTGTTTTGTTTTGTTTTGTTTTTTCTTAGCGGGTACAGAGTAGGGACACCACATGGTATCAGTCGCTGACAGCAACACTGAGTGATGACCAGAAGAAGCAGCTACAGGAAATCTATACACTGGCAGAACAAAGGAGAAGCGCCACCGGTCTGCTGTTCTTTGAAATGTTTGGGTCGTAAGTGAAGAGAATCAGGAGAAGATTGCATATTGGTGTTTAGGTCCCTAAAACACTATCAGGGCAAATGTAAATAGTTCACCAATGAATTTTTTGTTTTTTTAAATGCTGACGAGTGTGGGTTGGGTTTTTTGGTTTTTTTTTAATGAAATGCTTCTGTCTGCAGTTGACTGACTCGCCTGAGACAAGTGTATGTGTGTGTGTCTGTCTGCTGATGTGAATCATTACCGTGGAACAAGTTTTTAATGTTATAGTTCAGTGGTATTCACTGCCAGTCCTTGAAGGCAACAAACGTGTCAGGTTTTCAGGATATCCCTAATGAATATGCACAAAAGAGATGTGCATGCACACTGCCTCCAATTGTATGTCATGTGCATTCATTAGATATCTGGCAACCCGAACCATTTCTGGCCCCAAGGGATTGGAAGTGAAGAATCGGGTCTAGGAGCTCTTCTACTTATATCAGTGTGTGCACACAATATTAGTCTCATGTCTCCTCACAGCCTGGTTATATTTTATTTGCATGTGCATTTCTTGTATACCACCAGATTCCAAAAATAGATCATCGCGATTTACAAAATAATATTCATAAACATAATACATGAAACTCATGAAACAACATACATGTTTGTTTTATGGTTTTGTATGCTGGAGACATATACACGGACTTTTAAAATTAGTGGCTTAACATTATAATGGATAAAGGGGGTAACTATTTCTAGTTCCATGTGTATATTTTATTATTTAGATTTGATTTCCATTTTATCACAGATTCAAAACACAATAAAAACACAGCAATACAAAAACACTAATGTAATACAAGAAAGAGTGCTAATAGCTGCATTAGTCTCGGAGAGAACTGGATTCTTTGCAGGTCAATATGCATTTTTTAGGATTGATTTTTTGGGGTTTTGTGAACATAAATGGCTATTCTTAAAATTGACCAGGGCTCAGTGTTTGTAAAAGTAACTGGTTTTATGCCTACTTATGGGATCTGGAGGAGGGGCATTTCAGGAGGGGAGCAGAATTGGAGTAAAGTTAGGGAACTTGTGTTTATTTTCTTTTTTTTATTTTAAAAGTCTTGCACGTAAGTTTCACCCACAGAAGTGGACACTCTTGTGCTACAGCAGATGTAACTTTTTGTGCGGATGAGTTTTTGTATGCATACCACTGCACTTAGGCACAATTATTTCAAAGCAAAATTGTGCACAAGAATGTTGCGTTTAAGGCTTTACCCCACTGTGCATGGTTACCAAAATTACGTTCCCTATTGGACAAACATAAGACTCGTCCAAGGATGATGACGTACAAGAGCTTTTCAGACCGCAAAGGGCCCCTTCAGATAGAAAGACATGGTACAATGTACCTGTCTGAACCATTTAAGTTCCTCCTCAGTGGGTTTTAAATTTGTGAGTTCTGAATCTCATGCCTCATATTGGTCAGAGGCTCGATTAAGTGATCCATATGAAAGCATAGTTTATTGAATCATGGTGCTAGCTATGAGAATTGGCCTGTATTACATTTTTCATATAGCATGACTTCCTTATGGCAAATTGGGGTGACTGCAGATTTGCCCAGAATTTAGAGGTCAGCAGTGCTCTGGTTCTGATGGGCTGGACGCCAGAAAAGAGCAGAAAGAAACTGCCATGTCTAGTTGTACTCTTAATGAATAGTCTTCAGTATTCAATATACCATCACTTCTCCATTGTACCTGTCTTATTTTTATTCCATTCCCTCAACTGTAGAAGTCTAAGAAGATTGAACAGCAGAGTGATTCGAAGATTGACAGCAAAGGATTGCACTCAGCGTTTAACTTTGGGGGAACTACTACTGCTGGCAACTGATAGACAGAATTACAGAAAAACTGCAACTGGAGACGGACCTTCCATCATTTTTGTTGTAATAATTTACCTTGGAATGGGAAGGCAGATCTGATTTTTTGGGGTTTTTTTGTTTTTGTTTGTTTTTTTTATGGTTCTAATGATGTACTGGCTTCCAGATGGGTTTCTACAGTCTTCCTGAGAACATCGTAACCAGCTTGTATGTTAACTATTTCTTTGATTATAGAATTGGCTGGACTGGAAGATGGAAGGGGAGATGGACAGGGGAAAAAAAAAGCAAGCGTAGTGAATTGGATGGAGCAATTCTAATGGAATTGCACTTCCCAGGTTTTTGTTGTACATCATAGATGGAGTCATACGGGAGAACAGTGCCTTTTGTTGTACTTGGACTGCCTGAAGCAAGGCAAATAATGGTAATTTTAGAAAAACATTGTAATTTTTTTTTTCTTATGTGCAAAGACAGATTTATTGATCTTCATAAGCCTTGGTTATGCATTTGGTTGTTACCTGAAATTTTATTCAAAGTTTATTTGATTATTGCTTACAGATCACTCTGGTTTCAGAAACAAGATTCAAAGGCCCAAGTGTGCTAGTCATTTACTTCAGGGATCAAGATCCTAGGGGGGTAATAGAAAAGGAAGTATGTTAGCACTGTCAAGAAAGTGTCTTAAAAAGAAAAGTCAGTCAGTCAGTCAGATGTGAAGAAATCTGCGTCCCAAAGTGTTAATTCTTTCCTTCTGACTTCCTGCCACATGTTTTGAGACTTCTCTCTTTTTAATAAGATCACTGGCCTTAACCATCATCTACTTTCACACCTTATCAAAGAATGAGATTTAGACTTTACGTCGTCGGATTGTATGAAGGTGCCACATGCTTGCTACTGCACTCTAATACCTTGAGCTGTTTTCCAGTCAGAGAGCTTGGGATTTTAATAAACCCTAGGACTCACAATCTGTACCATCGTAGCCAAGGTAAAAATTTGTTGTTCCTGTTCATACCCCAGATCAGTCCAGACGAGTGGGTTTTGCAATCCCTTCTAGCAGATGGAGACAGAGAATTTAAAAACTTTTCAGGCACTGCTACTTAACCGAGAGTGCCACCTGCAAGTCCCTCTGTATTTCTCTGTCTCCAACAGATGGCAGAGGTGCAACCTGCAGTCTAAAATTTAGTTTATTAAAAAAAAAAACAAAAGAGGAGAGAGAGAAAAGGAAGGGAAAGGAGATAAGAGAGGACTGGTGCTCCCTGAGGTGTTAGGTTCCTTCATGGGGCCATCCCTCGGATTGAGCAGGGTGAGCGGGGAGGTTGGTAATCCCTGGCCAAGCTCAACCCTTGATTTCCAGGGGGAGGGGAAAGCCAGAGGTCCTGGTTCCCTCGCACCCCCTGAGGCCTTCCCACCTTCCCACCGACTGGAGCAGCCAGAAGCAGGAAAATATCTTACTTTTACTCTCTGGGCTGCTCGGTGGCTGTCACGTTAAAAAAAAAAAAAAAAAAAAGTGTTTTTGTCAGGGCTTCGGTTGGCTAGTCAGTGTGGTAAGCTCCCTTGGGATGAGAAAGGATGCCCGTGGCTCAGCTGTAGCACTTGGGGTCGGGACAGCAGCAGCGTAACAGCGTTTTCAGCATGGTCAGAGTTATTTTTGTTGCAGGGCGCAGCAGAAACATGGCGCCTTCCATGGAGCGTGGTAAACTTTGGCGGGCCCTGTTGTGTGAGGCGATCGCGCCTCAATGGAGCCTCTTTGTGCACCGGCTGTGCCTCTGGAGGGGAAGGGGCCTCCATGGAAGGCTCAGTAGGCGGTCACTGCACACATGCCCTGGGGGGGGGGGGGTGTCAGAGGAGATGGTGACCATGTTGCCTCCAGTTATTAGCTCAGAGACACCCCTCCTCCACTATCTCCAGTGCAGCAAGGGCTTGTAGAGGACAGAGAAGGTGCAGGGGAATCAGGAGAGGATGTGGTGGAGAAGGAAGCCAGTAGGTCTGATGAATTTTTCTCAGATCTTGTTTTGCTGCTCCACGAGGTCTATCTTGCTAAAAGGGAAGCAGCGAGTAAGCGTTCAGCCACCCAGAAGTCCCAATGCTCAGCTAAGAAGCCTAGCGCAGAGGCGCAGTCCAGGTCGGTGGGCATTCTTCGGCTATTGGGCCTGGGATGCCTGTTGGGGGTGGAGGAAACTCAGCTGAAGATTTGGAGGAGGAAGTTCCACAGGAGGACTCGCGAGATGACCCAGGCACTTATCTTGCAAGCACTCTGGTGGGTAGTAACCCCGGTGCGGAGGAGTTGTGGCCTCTCATTCCCCAGGTGCTGGAAGAACTGGGATCAAGGTCACACAGGAGGATTCTGACAATGAGGGTGTGCACCTGGTGTTGGACGGGCTGTGTGGACCATCAGAGGCCTTCCCGTTTCCGAAGAAAGTAAAGAAGCTGATTGACCCGGAGTAGGATTTTCCCGAGGCTGGTCTGAAATTGGCCAGGGCTAAGGCCAGGTTATATCCCTTGCCAGAGGAGACCTTGGAGGTTTGGAAACTTCCAAAGATAGATGTGGTGGTTTCTGCAGTAACCAAGAAGACTACCATTGCCGTAACAGGGTCGGCAGTGCTAAAGGATGTCCAGGACTGGAAGTTAGAGATCCTGATGAAGAGGCTGTTTGAAGTCTCAACTTTGAGCCTTTGAGCTGCAGTCTGTGCTTGCCTAATGCAGAGAACTTGTTTGTGGTGAGTGCAGAAGCTACATAATGGGCCTTCACTGATTCCAAACAGGAGGCTTAGTTGGAGGTGGGGGTGGCCTACGTGGCGGATGCCCTGTACGATATGGTTCAGATATCAGCTAGAAATATGGTGTCCGCGGTAGCCACCCAGAGTCTCCTATGGTTTCGTAATTGGGCAGTGGATGTGTGGTCGAAAGCGCAGCTTTGTAATCTCCCCTTCAAAGGAAAGCTGCTGTTCAGAGAAGATCTGGATAAGCTAATGAAGCATTTGGGATAGTCAAAGGGAATAAGTTGTCTGAAGATAAGACTGGCAAGAAGACTTTTCCGCTGCACTCATTTTCAAGAAAAATGAGGTTTTGCTCCTATAGGAGTTCTTCCGGATCGACACAGAAAACAAGGTTCAGGAAGGCAGTAGTAAGTAGTCTTTCGGGGGAAACGTAGACCTTCCAGAGATAGTTCCTGACAGGGTACTGGAGGAGGTAAGACCACCCAATGAAGGGGGGCATCTGCCACATAGGCCACTCCTCCCTGGAAGCTTTCAGGGGGAGACTAACCCTTTTTTTTTTTTTTTTTTTTTTTTTTTTTTACAAAGAGTGGACCAAAATCACTTTTGATCAGTGGGTTCTGGAAGAGACAAAGGTTTCTCTAGGGGAATAAGGCCGAGGAAGTTATTCGATTTACTTCATGGTTCCCAAGAAGAAGGGTTCCTTTCGACCCATTCTGGATCTGCAGAAGGTCAGTGTGGCGCTGCGGATACCGTGTTTTCATATGGAGACGCTGCGGATGATGATAGCAGTGTGCAAGGGAGACTTTCTTGCATCTTTGGATCTAACAGAAGCGTATCTGCATTCCTATCTGAGCAGACCATCAAATATTTCTGCACTTCATGGTGCCGGGAGAGCATTTTCAGTTTCAAACGCTTCCCTTCGGGTGGGTTGGCGACCGCGCCAAGAACTTTCACGAAGGGTGGTGGTGGCGGCCCTCAGAAGGGAAGGGATCCTGGTACCTGGATGATTAGCTCATTCAGGCGAAGTCAGAGATGGAGTGTCACTGTTCAAACTGACGAATTACGGAACGGTTAAGGTCCCTGGGTTGGGTGATAAACCTAGTGAAGAGCCACCTGGAGCCCTTTCAGTCGTCGGAGTATCTGGGGACTCCATTTGATACCCGGTTAGACAAAAGCATTCCTTACATCAGAGAGCATGGTCAAGTTGCAGGCTCAAGTTGTTCAACTGCTGAATCAGTCGGTTCCCAGAGTCTAGGATTATTTACAGATTCTAGGTTTCATGGCGTCTACGCTGGAGTTGGTGCCATGGGTGTTTGCTCACATGCGGCATGCGGCCTCTCTAGAAGGTGCTTTTGTCCCATTGGAAGGAGGAGCTGAGGAGTTTCAGCTATCATTGCCATTCCAGAGGGAATCCAAATCCAGTCTCTTGTGGTGGCTGTCATGTCCCAATTTGAAGAAAGGAGTGGAGCTGGAGGTCCTGAACTAGGTGGTAGTGACCACAGATGCCAACCTCAGTGGTTGGGGAGCAGTATGTCAGATTGACGGCCCAAGGTCGGTGGTCACCGGTAGAGGAGTCCTGGTTGATAGACTGGAAATGAGAGCAGTTCACAGGGCATTACTTGCCTTTCATGGATTTGGGAGCGTGTGGTTCAAGCATTCTCAGATAATGCAACGACGGTAGCTTACATCAATCAGGGCGGAACGAAAAGTTGGCTAGTCGCCCAGGAGCTCTTTGGGCAGAAAAACATCTAGCAGTACTAGCAGCTTCTCATTTGGCAGAAATTGACAATGTGCAGGTTGATTGTCTCAGCAGACAGCAGCTGGATCCGGGGGAATGGGAGCTGTCAGCAGAGACCTTTGCCCTCATTTGGCATAGGGGGGGCGAGCCCCAATTCAATGTCATGGTGACTTGAGGAAATGCCAAGGCAGTCAGGTTTTTCAGCTGCAGGAGGGAATTCGACTACGAAGGAATCAACGCTCTACTGCAGCCATGGCTGAGACTTCTGCTGTATGTATTTCCCCCATGGCCTCTCATAGGTTAGGTGTTTCGTCGCATCAAACAACATCCAGGAAGTCATCCTAGTGGCGCTGGAATGGCCACACTATCTGTAGTTTGCAGATATGATTCAACTGGCAGTAGACTGTCCCGTCCAATTAAGTCACCTGCGGGGGTTACTTCATCAAGGGCACATCTTATTGAACAGGTAGGTTGCTTCTGTCTGGTAGCCTGGCTTTTGAGAGGCAGTGTTTTAGCTTGAAAAGGGTATTCAAAGCCGGTAATTACTACTCTGCTTCAGGCTAGGAGGTCATCTACTTCTCTGGCATATATCCCAGTATGGTGGACTGAGTAATGGTGTGGGGTCCATGACTTGATCCTTTGCAGGTGGATGTTGCCCAGGTCTTGGCTTTTTTGCAAGATGGCTTGTCAAAGGGATTAGCCTATAATTCTTTCCAAATTCAGATAGTAGCCATGGGCTGTTTTCAAGGGAGGCTTCAGGGCAGACCACTGGTGTCTCATCTGGACATCATACGGTTTCTTAAAGGAGCAAAACATTTGCGCCTTCCAGTTCATAGGATGTGTCCATCTTGGAACCTTAATCTGGTTCTTGTAGTGCTTTGTGGGCCTTGTTTTCAAGTATTGAGAAGGGCATCTTTGAAGGACCTCACCTTGAAGACCGTGTTCCTGGTGGCAATTTGTTCAGATAGGTGAATTTCAGAGCTACAAGCCTTGTCATGCAGGGATCCATTTTTGAGGATTTCGGACAACGGAGTCTCGTTGCGTATGGTTCCTTCCTTTTTTGCCCAAGGTCGTATCTTCTTTTCATCTCAGCCAGATGGTAGAATTGCCAGCCTTTCCGCACCTAATCTCAGATTCACCTTATGGGTTTTGTTGCGGTATCTTGTTACAAATGACTTTTAGAGGTTGGATCATCTTTGTTTTATTCAGTGGAGCAAAGAGTGGTTGCAAAGCTGTGAAGAGCACGATTGCACGATGGTTGAAAGAAGCGATCATTTCGGCCTCTGTGTAAGGGTCAATCGGTTCCAGAGGAGCTGCAAGCGCATTCTACTAAGGAGCAGGCAGCCTCCTTGGGGGAGTGCCAGCTGGTATCTCCGCAGGAGATTTGTCAAACAGCAACATAGTCTTTGCACACTTTTACCAAGCATTACTGTTTGACTGTTCGGACTCCGGAGGAAATCACTTTTGGAGAAAGTGTGCTGCATGTGCGTCTTTCAGGTTCCCGCCCAGTGAAGAGAGGGGCTTGGGTACATTCCACTTGTATGGACTGATCTGGGATATAAACAGGAAAGGAAAATTGGTTCTTACCTGCCAATTTTCATTCCTGGAATACCACAGATCAGTCCAGAGGCCCATCCCATTTATTTTTCTAAAGACTTGACTTTTCCCACTTCTGGATACTGGTGATGCAGAGTTTGAATAAGATTGTACATAGTTTAATCAGTTTTGGGTTGGAAGTTTTCATTGCCCTTGAGGTTGAGGGTCCAGATTTGTTAGGGGTTCCAACTTTGAACCTCAGCTCGCGCCGAATGAAGAAAATCCTTGGTGGTTTGGGAAGTAGATATCTTGGCTTGGGTAAAGGTCAATATTGAAGGACTGCAGGTGGCACTCTCAGTTAAGTAGCAGTGCCTGAAAAGTTTTTATTCTCTGCCTCCATCTGCTGGTAGGGATGCAAAACCCACTTGTCTGGACTAGTCTGTGGTATTCCAGGAATGGAAATTAGCAGGTAAGAACCAATCTTACTTTCCTTTCCTTTAGTCTGACTGCCTGTGTCCTTTTCCATGTGCTTGTCTGTCATATCTTGTGAGTCCAGGCAATAGTGTCAGCCATGTCTGTTTCATCCTGTGGCATCAATCCAGCTTCTGAATTTTTTTTTTTTTTAATATTTTGTTCTTTTTTGATCCTGCAGATTCCATCTCAACTTTTTCTTTATCATTCCAGATACAAACAGGGTCCATATGTTTTGGAAAAGTAGTTTCCCATTAGAATATAGTTGGAGCCAGTTGATTTGTCTGCAGTTGCACTTCTGTATCTTTAGTTTGCAGGGTGTTTCCCACCATCTTCTACTGCTGTTTACACTTAACCAGATCTTTTTTTTTTTTTTTGCTCTTCTGTTTTCCTTTTGCTTTGGTAGATTTCCAGCTTATTCAAAACCAGATTTTGATGGGGCTGATGGAAGGAAAGAGGTTCTTCCATTTTTCATTCTCTCTCATCCCTCCTTATCCTCCGTTTTCCTCTAGCCCCACCATCCCAGCAGCGGTCTTAGGCCAGGGGGGGGCAACAGCCTGTGGCTCCCATCAGATACATGCACTAAGAATCTGGCCATTGAGAATTTGGGCAATGGTAGGGATTCTCCCTCTCAGGGACTGTGAACATAGTCTCTGTATAGGTTTTGCTGATGTAGTACATGTGCCACATATACAGTGCATCAAAGTTTTCAGTACTTTATTTAGGTCAAGAATGCCATCTCCTTTCCCTTCCTCTGTGCTCTTTTCTCTAAGGGTTATCTATCATTTATTTGTTCAACAGAAAGCTTTATGAAATTTGAACCCCTGTAATAGTTCTTCGGTCACAGCTTATTAAGTTCTGGTGTCTGTTGGCAGAAATTCAGCAGCATTGTGATGTCACGAGGAGCAGGCTTTTGTCCACTTGCTTGGAGAACAGATGTCCCTAATCGGGTGTTTGTTCATTCATTGTTTTCCAACCAACTACAGAGTGAATTTTATTAGATGTACCAAGAATGGAGTGCTCCTGTTTCACATGCATTTTCTGTTTTCCCTGTTAAACTGTAATGGATATGGACAGAATCTGTACTTGTGCAAACTAAGTGACTCTTCTTTCAAGGCCTGGGTAAATGTTTCTAGAAGGAGGGGGGGGGGGGAACAATTTAAATTATATTTTGTATTTTCAAGAGATTGTATAGATAAGGTGTTGAATATTTATTACTTTTTGTCTCCCTTGCAGAATTTTTTTTTCTATTACAAGTAATTTGTGCTCAGTCTGACAAGAGGTCAGAGATTTTAGGTATTTATTTACAGACTGTATCCAGTCACAGGAAAGTGGAGGTAATGTGCATTTCCGCCTTTATGGCTTTGAAATCAGAGTGACCATTGATTTTCAGATACCAGCAACCAATATTTAGGCCAGTTGTCCACTGAAATCCAGAGACTTATGAATGTACTTTAAATATACAGAAAAGCCTACATACTGTTTCCTGTAATTCCCCTCCCCATGCATGTAACTTGAGCAAAAAAGAAGCTGGTGGTGCAGTAATAGCATCAGATAGGTCATGACTAGATAAGCCAAATGGAAAACTACTGAAAAAATGCAAGAAACTCGGTGGTTCTACAAACCAAAATTACATAGATGGTGGGGGGGGATAAAGTTTTGAAATGTTTCGATAGCAAAGCAGATCATGTTTTAATCAAGTAACTAACCAGATCATTTTGTTACCAGGTACTTGCCCCCTCCCCTCCTGCATTATCAGGCTGATGGGAATTTCTGGCAGCAATGAACTTTTTCCCAACTCCAGAGCTCTGATTTATTGCAGTTACATGTTTGCAACTTTTAACTGATTAAAAAGAAATCTAGATTTTCTTGCAGAAATCTGTTTTATAAAAGCACACAACATGGGATTTAATTTTTTTTTAAATCCAAAAACCAAAAGCATTCTACAAGTGGTACAATTTATTTCCATTAGCTTCACTATATTAGCATTGGCCCATAATTATGAATCAACAAAGATAGTTTTATTATACATTGAATGTCTCAGGAATTTTTAGGAGATTTATTTGTAAAACCCAGGAGAAAAAGAATTGGAAAGAAAATGCTATATCAGTTTAGGGAGGAAGACACAGGTATACCTCTCAACTAACTACAGTCCAGTGGGGAATCTATTGACCAGCCTGGTTTTGCAACTTGCAGCATTCTGGGATTTGTTATCCTTTTGCCAATTCTGCGGTAAGGCTACATACCCCAGAATGCTCATCGTTGGTTTAGAAAGCCGGGACTGACCCTATCTCTCATGGATTGGATTTAGTCGAGTGGCGTGGTAACAGGAGATTACACAGGTTGGTATTGCCGAGTTTTTCTCAATTTGTTCAAGCACATTTGGTTGCAGTACTTGTGCGTCGCAATCTGTGTCTATGTGATATTGTACTTTCATTATTTGTAAATTGAGGTACAGGAACTGTGCAGTGAACAGATTAAAGCAAATTGACCGAGAAACAGAAGGCAAAGCATTTTTTTTTTAGTTTTTAGTTATTTTTCAGTGAAATAGCTCTGCAAAACAGGAATATATAATTTGTCTTAGCTAATACAATTCTTAGAAACTTGTGTGAAAATTGGTAAATAATGATTCTTTTGCTGTCGCTGCATAATTAAGGTTCTTAAAATCTCATCACCTTTAATATTAAATGAGCCAGTCCTGCTGTTTGCTCTTCAGGTGGGTTTTTGTTATTTAAAGTGATAAAAGAGAAAAAACATTTTTTGCCTTTTGTCAAGAGTAATGTATGCTTTTCATCATTAATAAAATAATTCTTAAAAATGATCTTGTGATAGTTTTATTCATAATTTTATTCAGTGCATATGGGTCTTAGAAGTGTTCCACTCCAGCCTGCAGCAGAGGGGTGAGCAACACTGTCCTGACTTCGATTCAGGCCTCCCCATTACCTGCTCCACAGCTGCACCAATGCTGTTGCTATGGGGACCGGAGCTGTACAAATGTTATCCTGCTCCGGCTCATCTCATCAATGCTTGCTGACCCTTTAAGGGCCAGGCCTGGCACTGAAGGCCTATCAAAAAGAACCATGCCCCTCTGTGTACTCCTTTAGAGCTCCCTCTGGCCTAAACTCACCATACAAACTGCTGGATCTTTCCTACAATCCTCTGAGAGATAACACCTTTTTCTAATCATCACTTCATCCTTACCACTCCCCACATAGCCACACCCTCACTCTCAAACCGTGCCTTACACCACATCTAGCCGCATTCTCCCTTTCCATTTCATTCTTCCAGATAATCACAGGCCAAAGCAGATGCTTTCCTACCCACACTTCCAACCCCATACACAAAGGAGACCTCATGGATCAATCATCTTCTCCCTCCTTTCCCCCCAACCCCAAAAGAAACCTCCTCTGATATCATCTGGGTGCTGGGACAAGAGACTTTGCAGGATGCCGAAAGTAGTAACATCTCGCCTGCTTCTGGACCTGCTTCCTTTTCCACTTGAGGAACCCTGAGTTCGACTTGCTTTCTTCTGTCTAATTGCTGCTTATTGTCATCTACTGTAGCACCTCTTGACCAAGTGGGATGATTAGCCCTGCCCCCCCCTCTCCTGTCATCTGGGCACCAGAACAAGAGGCTCCGCAGAATTCCAGAGGTAGCAAGATCTCACCTACTACTAGACCTTCTCCCTTTTCCACCTGAAGAGCACTGAGTTCATCTTGCTCTGTCCCATCCAATTTCTGCTTATTGTCATCTACTGCAGCATCTTTTGCCTCAGTGGGGACGATTTAGCCCTGCTATCCTCTGATGTCATCTGGACACGAGGCTCTGCAGGATGCTTGAGGAGTCACACACTGTTAGAGGCATGTGCCTTTGTCATGCCCCTTAGTGAGAACTCTCGTGAGAATCCTCCCGGTGACCTTTGTATATGAGAATTCCCAATCTGTCTTATTGCACATGGATCCTGGTGCTTGTTTAATCCTTTGTTTGGTTTTCTGGAATTCTCTTGATAACAAAATAGCTAGACCAGTAATTAGTGGCTAAGGTAAATATAGTGCTCTATTCATTTTATGGTCCAATCATAATCACAATAAACCATGCTATTTGCATCATACATATACAAAGCCTTTATCCCTTTAATTAACTATCTAATTTGTCATTACTGTTTCTAAATATACAATCTATCAAAAAATTCCATCATTCACAACTTATGCAATCCCATTCCTCCCGATTGTTTACTGTTATCCGAATCTTGGCTTCTAGATTCAGATACAGTAGTGTTATATCAGTTGTGTCCTATTGGTTACTCTACATTCTCACAGGACAAGCAGGATGGTAGTCCTCACATATGGGTGACATCATCAGGATGGAGCCCAATTACAGAACACTTTTGTCAAAGTTTCTAGAACTTTGATTGGCACCTACTGGGCATGCCCAGCATAGCACCAACCCTGCATCCAGCAGGGGTCCCCCTTCAGTCTTCTTTTTTTCTGCACAGCAGTAGCCGCGCGGCTTAAGTAGCTCTCTTCAGATTCCTGACAGGAATTTCCCTCACGGAACTTCTCTCAAACTTTTCAAAAGTTTTTACCCCACAGGGGTCCCCCTATCGATATCTGTACTCCGCAGTTGAAAGGTAAGGTTCTACCCTAGTTGCGGTCGATTCCCATGGAGTTACTCCTTTGGGGCCTACAGCCATCAACCGCATCGCGGCTTAAATTTTTGTCGAAGTTATGGCGTCCAGTTTTCGTCGGTGCCCCGACTGTTCTCGGACAATGTCCCTGACTGACCCGCATAGGGTCTGTGTTTTATGTTTGGGGTCTGGCCATGATGTCCAAACTTGTGCCAAATGTGCCCAAATGACACTGAAGGGCCGCAAGGCTCGTTTAGAGAAAATAGAGTTTCTCTTTCAGTCAAAAAAAACCTGACTCCATCGATAGCTTCGACCTTGTCTGAGCCGGTTCCATCGACCTCTCGCCAGCACCGGGACACCGCTGCTGCCCGATCAGCGTCGACGATTCCACGGGTGTCGATTGCTGTTACGACTGTTGCTGCCCGACGTCTCCACTCCGCCCTCCTTACCACTTTGGCGACTCCTCCCACGGTTGATGGACGTCTGGCTGCTGCGGCGTCTGCCTGCCGTCCTCTCCAGCATCCCCGGTATGGCTTGGGCACCACATCCCACCATGTTGCTCAGCTGCCATAGGCGCGTGCGCCGCGCGGCCCTGCTTCTTATTCCTTCTTTGGCGCGAACCTCAGGGACGTCCCCCTGTGATGACGTCATGCATCCCAGATACAAAAGCCTATTCTGTTTGCTACCTAATCGAGTTAGCAAGGGGGTGAAGGGACTCCTTACAGATGGGATTCGCGCTCCGTACCTAGCTGCTCTGCCTCTCCTTAATTGGACTTACTCTATCGGGGTACCCGCTCCTCGGGGGCCTTTCTCTTTTCTTTCAGGTCGCTGTCTGGAACTGGTACTCCCTCCTCGAGGGCCCATGTTCCTGGACTCGCTGCCTGAGCTCACTTCTGCTTGGAAGAAACCACTGCCTACACCATCAGTGAGTTACCATCTATATTCTCTGAGCTGTTCCCTGGAACCAGGTACTCGCTCCTCGAGGGCCTGCCTCTATTCTAGCTTCTGTGTTACCTTCCGGGAGAGACCACTGTGTGAGTAATCAACCAATGAGGCTCTATACCAGAACCCTGTGTATGCTCCACTGTACTCACTATCTCAGTTTCTCTCCACTACAGCACAGCTATTGAGGGATCGCTGTTCCAGTGTCCTGAGGGACTACAAGCCCAGCCGGGCTTTATCTCTACTCACTACTGCCACCTCTGGTGGCTTCTCAACTTTGTGTAATAAAAGATAATTCTGTGTTGTGTGTCCTAAAGCAGAGCCTGACCTGTGGCCCCTCATGGGACTTCCCCCGTGGGCGTGGTCATCTGCCACAGCGTCCAAGGGTCCACTCAAAACCTTACAAACAATAGCAATCGCCTCCTTGCCTCCTCAAGAAAAGGACCGAGGAGACCATCGTGAAAAATGTCAACACCGTCATCGTAAGGCTCAGTCCGCCGATGCAGGCAAGCCCTCGTCATCGACATCGATGGAGCCACCGACAAAGAAGACCCATCCAGAAAAGGCCCCATCCTCTTCTGTGACCGGGTCACCGAGGCGTTTCCCACCTTCAGTGGTACAGGGATCCGCGATTCCACCTTCACCGGTTGACCCTCCGGCTACGCCAGTGCTGCCTCTTACTCCGGAGCTGGGGTTACTCGCCCCAGGTCTCTGAGAGGAATTGGATCGGATGATCCGCCATCGGAAAAGCACTTCAGGGCTTCCAACCTCTATCGACGCCGGTTCCTGAGCCGGTCACCAATCAGATTCCCGTAGCGCTTGCACCGCTACTGAGTAGACTGGATGCATTGATCGGAGCCCTTCCACTGTTGAAACCGAGAGCACCGGTGGATCCAGTACCTTCTACTCCGATTCCATTATCATTGGATGAAGAGGAAACACCGATACCCATTCCACCGTCTGGGATCTTACCACCAACTCGTCCATCGATGTCAAAGGTTCCTTCGGTGCCTCCGTCAGTGCCCCCATCGATGCCGTTGGTTCTACTTCCGATGCCATCGATGCCTAGGCCTGGTCCTTCCAGATTAACCCACAAAACAAGACGTAACCGGATTAACACCATTCCTCCCTTCTGGAGATCCTATGGGAGCTGGTGACCAGCCCTATGATCCTTGGACTGATGATACTTCCCAGGATACCAATGATCTGCCTTCAGAGCCCTCTCCTCCAGATGAAAGAAGACATTCTCCACCAGAAGATCTGTCTTTCATTAATTTCATCAAGGAAATGTCTGAAACCATTCCCTTTCAATTTCAGACAGAAGAGGACTCTAGGTACAAGATGCTGGAAGTTCTCCAGTTTCTTGATGCTCCTAAGGAGATAATGTCTGTATCTATTCATGAAATCCTGATTGACCTCCTCAAGAAAAACTGGGAACACCCAGGTTCAGTCCCACCTGTCAATCGTAAGACAGATGCAACTTACCTCGTACAGTCAGCTCCAGGATTTCAAAAGTCTCAGCTGGATCATTACTCTATGGTTGTTGAATCAGCCCAGAGAAAGGCACGATGTTCAAAACCTCATTCCTCCATACCTCCAGGGAAGGAACAAAAATCCCTGGATGCTTTTGGTAGACGTGTCTTCCATGGCTCAATGCTCGTATCTCGCATTGCCTCTTACCAGTTATACATGACACAGTATAACAGAGACCTTTTTAAGAAGATCCAGGATTTTTCTGAATCTTTATCAGAGCAACTCCAAAGTCAGCTTTATGGCCTGGCTCAAAAAGGTCTGGATGCTGGAAAACACGAGGTACATGCTGCATATGACATTTTTGACACTGCCTCTAGAGTGTCTGCAGCAGGTATTAGTGCAAGAAGATGGGCTGGCTAAAATGCTCAGACTTAAGACCAGAAGTGCAAGACAGGTTAGCTTATCTACCCTGTGTAGGCAATAATCTCTTCAGTGAAAAAATCCGAGAGACTGTGGCGCAGCTGAAGGACCATCATGAAACGCTCCGCCAGCTTTCTTCTGTGCCATCTGAGTTTCCATCCGCCCCAAAGAGAACTTTCAGGCGTGACTCTAAGAGGCCGGCCTACAAGCCAAGAAAATTCTATCCTCCGGCTTCTAGAGGTCGTCCTTCCAGACATTACCAAAAAGGTCAGTCTAGACAGTCTCTGCCTCAAAAGTCTCAGCCAGCCTCTCAGCCTGGGCCAGCGTCAGGGTTTTGACTCCTTCCTAGAGAGTGTAAGCCAAATTCCTCTTCCATCCATACCGGTCGGCGGTCGGCTCTGCCACTTCAACAACATTTGGCATACAGTCACCACAGACCAGTGGGTGCTTGCGGTAGTCACTCAGGGTTACCATCTAAATTTCCTGACTGTTCCA
Organism: Rhinatrema bivittatum; assembly: GCF_901001135.1. Classification (NCBI taxonomy): domain Eukaryota; kingdom Metazoa; phylum Chordata; class Amphibia; order Gymnophiona; family Rhinatrematidae; genus Rhinatrema; species Rhinatrema bivittatum. The sequence continues at coordinate 55,472 of NW_021821343.1, read as the reverse complement.
CCGGACTCCCCACCTCGGCTGACGTGGGGAACTTCCAACCATGCTGTCTTGCTTGAACAGGAGGTCTCAAACCTCCTCAAAATCCAAGCAATAGAACCAGTGCCCCCCTCCCAACAGGGGCAAGGGTTCTACTCCTGGTATTTTCTGATACCAAAAAAGTCAGGTGGTCTACGTCCGATACTGGACCTTCGCGCCCTAAACACATTTTTACAGAAAGAAAAATTCAAAATGGTAACCTTGGGCTCTCTACTTCCTCTTCTACAAAGAGGAGATTGGCCATGCTCTTTAGACCTTCAAGACGCTTACACACACATCTACATAATTCCTTCTCATCGCAAATTCCTGCGATTCCTGGTTGGCCCTCGTCACTTCCAGTACCGTGTACTACCATTCGGCCTAGTGTCCACTCCATGAGTATTCACCAAGTGCCTGGTGGTGGTCGCAGCCTTTCTCAAGAATCAGGGAGTGCATATCTACCCTTATCTCGACGATTGGTTGATAAGGGCTCCGACTCAGCAGGATGCATTAACCTCCCTGCGTCTCATTATCAACTCCCTGATCTCCTTAGGGTTTCTAATCAACTATCCCAAATCCAAGATAGTTCCATCCCAAACCCTATCATTTATAGGGGCCGACCTAAACACACTACAGGCGAAAGCCTTCCTCCCCCAGGATCGAGCTTTCACCATAACATCTCTGGCGCATCACATGCAAACTTGAGCATCTTCAACTGCTCGTCATTTCCTCATACTGCTGGGTCACATGACGTCTTCTTCCAATCATCCATTGTACCTGAAGACTGGAGGATAGCAAATGTAACCCCAATATTTAAAAAGGGCTCCAGGGGCGATCCGGGAAACTACAGACCGGTTAGCCTGACTTCAGTGCCAGGAAAAATAGTGGAAATTGTTCTAAACATCAAAAACACAGAACATATAGAAAGACATGGTTTAATGGAACAAAGTCAGCATGGCTTTACCCAGGGCAAGTCTTGCCTCACAAATCTGCTTCACTGTTTTGAAGGAGTTAATAAACATGTGGATAAAGGTGAACCGGTAGATATAGTATACTTGGATTTTCAGAAGGCGTTTGACAAAGTTCCTCATGAGAGGCTTCTAGGAAAAGTAAAAAGTCATGGGATAGGTGGCGATGTCCTTTCGTGGATTGCAAACTGGCTAAAAGACAGGAAACAGAGAGTAGGATTAAATGGTCAATTTTCTCAGTGGAAGGGAGTGGACAGTGGAGTGCCTCAGGGATCGGTATTGGGACCCTTACTTTTCAATATATTTATAAATGATCTGGAAAGAAATACAACGAGTGAGATAATCAAATTTGCAGATGACACAAAATTGTTCAGAGTAGTTAAATCACAAGCAGATTGTGATAAATTGCAGGAAGACCTTGTGAGACTGGAAAATTGGGCATCCAAATGGCAGATGAAATTTAATGTGGATAAGTGCAAGGTGATGCATATAGGGAAAAATAACCCATGCTATAATTACACAATGTTGGGTTCCATATTAGGTGCTACAACCCAAGAAAGGGATCTAGGCGTCATAGTGGATAACACATTGAAATCATCGGTTCAGTGTGCTGCGGCAGTCAAAAAAGCAGAACGTTGGGAATTATTAGAAAGGGAATGGTGAATAAAACGGAAAATGTCATAATGCCTCTGTATCGCTTCATGGTGAGACCGCACCTTGAATACTGTGTACAATTCTAGTCGCCGCATCTAAAAAAAGATATAATTGCGATGGAGAAGGTACAGAGAAGGGCTACCAAAATGATAAGGGGAATGGAACAGCTCCCCTATGAGGAAAGACTAAAGAGGTTAGGACTTTTCAGCTTGGAGAAGAGACGACTAAGGGGGGGATATGGTAGAGGTGTTAACCTTGAAGATGGTGTTCCTGCTGGCTGTTTGCTCCACGCGCCGTGTCTCCGAGCTACAAGCACTGTCTTGCCGTGATCTGTTTCTCCGAATCACGCCAGAAGCCATCCAACTTCGCACGGTTCCTTCCTTCTTACCAAAAGTAGTGTCGCACTTCCACCTCAACCAAACCATCTCCTTACCTACCACAGACGGTTTGAAGAAGTCAGAAGAAGGTCGAGTTCTACGCCATCTCGACATAGGCAGGCTACTGCCCAGATACCTGGAAGTGTCCGAAGCAATACGAAAGACGGACCATCTGTTCGTTCTACACAGCGGGAAGAAGCAAGGGGAAGCGGCCTCAAGGGCAACTATCGCCCGCTGGGTCAAAGAAGTTATCAAGGCAGCCTATGTAGACGCGGGTAAACCTCCGCCTCTACAAGTCAAGGCCCACTCTACCAGGGCGCAAGCGGCCTCTTGGGCAGAAACGAGGATGCTGTCGCCTGCTGAGATATGTAAAGCAGCAACGTGGTCCTCCCTCCATACCTTCTCCAGATTTTACCGTCTGGATGTCCAGGCCAGGGAGGACACAGCATTTGCGAGGGCAATCCTACACGGACCTCGGGCAGCCTCCCGCCCAGTCCAGGAGTAGCTTTTGTACATCCCACTTGTTTTGAGTCCATCTGCTACACGCTAGGAAATGTAGAGATTACTTACCTGATAATCTCGTTTTCCTTAGTGTATGCAGATGGACTCAGCATCCCGCCCGGCTGCCAATATTTCATGGGATCTCACAGGCGCAAGGTAAGCCATGTTTTATTACATAGGGCATCCACCATGCCGGGTGTCGACGCCTTCCGGTTGAGAATCCTGGCGGTCTCCGGCTACTATCAACCGGTCAGGGTAATCCTGTTTAATTAATCGCTCGGTCAGTACTCATGGAGCTATGGCAGCTTTGCAAGGAATGTTACTGAATTGCTTCACTTCCTGTGGGGGTATATGTACCCGTGCTGACGTCAGATCCGTCTCCAACTGCTAGCACAAGCACGCTATACCCACTTGTTTTGAGTCCATCTGCATACACTAAGGAAAACGAGATTATCAGTTAAGTAATCTCTACATTTATGCATAATTGACAATCAAACACAAAATTTGTTGAGAATAATATACACACCCCCCATGTATTTGATGTTTTTACAATAAGGAGAAAAATAGTGCTTGGGATATTTGCTGGACTTCAATAGAGCTTCATATCTGCCTTTTAAGTGAGTCTCTTGGGCAAATATGTCTGCTTTTAGATTTTCCATCTCTCTAAAAAATGAATGCCTTTTAAAAAGAGAATTAAGCCCTTTGACATTAAGAGAGATTACCCAGAAAGAAGCCATGTAGAGATAGGGGTATCAAGAATGGCTGTTATGAGGTCTATAGCCCAAGCTTTGCTATGAAGCCATGAATAATAAGACCATATCAAATCCAATCCTGAGGAAGAAAGTGCTGCTTCTATCTAAAGACCAAGAAGCTTGGGGTGAGTCTTGCCCCTCCGATAGTGGCTGCAAATAATGACAGCAGAAACACAGAGGAGTAGCTTCTGAAATAAAAAAAAGGATGTGCATATCTCCCCGCCCGAGACCAACCCAAAACCAACCACCCCACAAAGCAAATCAGATCTGCTGTAACCTCGCAGATCCAGCGTTCCCACCCTTTGGGAGGAAAGGAAAGCATCAACAGGGAGGTTCTCTCAGGCCTCAAAAGGTAGGGCTACCCCAAGAAGTGAATAGCCATAAACAGGAGCTATATATATAGCAAAAAAGATACATATATAACTCTCCAACCAGCTTGTTATGAAAGTTTCAGAAAGACAAGAAAAATGACTCCAGAAAACTCCTGCAAACCGAGAAATATAATAAGCCGCTGTCAGGAGAAATTAAGTTCATGAGGTATCCTTAGCCACCATATATGTTCCTGAGCTTCTCTTCAGTCGGCTGTTCTGGGTGCCCACTCTCTGCCATTTTGGGAGTGAGTCCCTGGAAATGAAGCCTTTGGTGATGTTGGCATGTGAGGCGGGTGGAAAAGCCCCAATCCTTTAAAAGAGATGTCGCTTCAGATATAGAGCGAATCCTGGAAGTTACTCCATCCCAGGTGAATGAGAGGCCAAAGGGATGCATCCATCTATATTTCACATTTTCTTTGCAAAGGAAGGTGGTGACTTCACGCGACTCTTGACTATTCTGTAACGTGGCTTGAGAGAGATCCACAAATAATGCAATTTTTTGGCCTTCACATTGTAACCGTCTCTTTTTAGTCAGTAAGGACAGATGTACTGGTAACCCTAGAACATGACCAGGTGGCCTGCTTCCTCACCGCTGCAGTCATTTTTGCCTTCAGTGAGAAGTCATGAAAACAGACTATGTCACGCATCTTTTTATTGTTAGGTGCACCCAGAGCTCTGTGTGCTCTGTCAAATCTAATATCAGGATTGGGTTCTCCCTCACTCGAATTATTAGCCTCCGGGAGAAACAAAAACGGCCGACGATAGATGCGCAGTCAACATTTGCAGAGGATTAATGAAATCCCCAGAACCGAAGGTTCCCCCGCCGTGCTCTATTTTCCAAATCTAATAGCTTTGCCTTTATTGTAGAGTTTTCCTCCTGGAGTTCAGCACAGGTCTCCTAAAGTTGTTTGGAGGACTCAACTTGGGCATCTACACGTGCATCAATTTCATCCACTCTATGGCCCATGGTGGTTAGCTCCTCGTGGAATTCCTCCAGCATCCATCTGATCTCCATTTTATAACTTTTTAAATCCTTCCTGAGGCTGCAAAACCAATCTCTAAATTCTGTACGAGTCGGGGGCTTCTCTGAGGTGATATTAAAATTATCATCTGGGTTTGCAGCGTCCACGGGGTTGTCAGGGCCAGCACCATGACGGTCCTCCCCGTTCTCGGCAACCTCGTTCCTCTGGTAGGAAACTTGCTTTAAATTGACTGATTTGCGTTTTGTTGTCATCACGCCTGAGATCCCAGCACTTTCACACACTGCTGGAGGGAGGAAAAGATTGCAAAGCTCCTACTACGCGCCAAAAGAACAGGCCGAGAGAAGAGCTCGAATCTCATGTGGCCATCGCATGCAATGACGTCACTTCCTCTCCGAGACTCCGGAATTCTGAATGAATTGCCAGGTCTCCAGGCCAACACCCCAAAACTGCGGGTGTCCTGCTGCAGAAGGCCGGAAGAAAAAATAGCTGAAGCAGTGCAGGCCTGAAGGAGGAGGAAAGTCAGCCATGCTGCAGGAGGACAAGGAAAAGCATAGGGCTGGGCAACAGGAGCGAGATGAACAGGGATCAGGCTGGCTGGGCTGAAAACAGGCGCCACTGGCTGCCACGGAGGCCAGGCCGGCGGGGCCGAAGATGGGCCCTGCTGACCACTGCTGGAGACCAGGTCGACGAGGCCAAAGACGGGAGCCATTGGCCGCCACCAGAGACCAGGCTGGGGGGGAGCTGAATACGGAAGCTACTGACTGCTGCCGGAGACCAGGCCGGCAGGGCCAAAGATTGAGCTACTCAGCTGGGGGCCTGTGTATGTGAAATCTGGAGAGTGCTTCTATGTGTGTGTGTGTATATTATGTGAGATCTGGAGGGTGCTTTGTATGCTGTGTGTATGTATGTGAAAAAGGGAGAGTGCTGTGTGTATGTGAGTGGAAGGTTACTTCTGTGTGTGTGTGTGGTGTGTACGTGTGCAAGGGAGGGTACTTCTGTGTGTGTGTGGTATGTATGTGTGTGTGTGTAAATGAGGTAGGGTGCTTCTGTGTGTATGTATGTATGTGAGAGAGGGAGGGTGCTTCTCAGTGTGTATGTAAGAGAGGGAAGGTGCTTCCAACTGTATGTGTGAGAGAGAGGGAGCATGCTCCCTTTGTGTGTGTGAGAAAAGGAGATTGCTTCTGTCAGTGTGGGTAGGAGTGGGGAAGGAGAAAGTTCTTATGTTCTTATGTTTGTGCATTCACTCTGCATACGATAGAGGGAGAAAAGTGTGTGTGTAGGTGAGAAAGTGCGTGTGTGTGGACAAGAGAAAGAAGTGAATGAGTATGTAAGAATGAGCATGTATGCGCGAGTGAACAACATATGAGTGTGCTAGTGTGAGAGTTTGTGTTCATGCTGCTACTGCCCCCCCCCCCCCCCCAACGCGACAATCTCAGGGTGACATGAAATCAAAAGTTCCCAGGAATGTACATGGCCCCCTTGAGCACACTCATCAGAACCTCCCATATCACCTACCACCCGTATGTGTATGAAATTCAGTTTGTGTTCCCCCTTAGCCCAGATCCAGACAAATCAAATGAGTGCCTAAATAAAATTGCTGTCTCGCTACAGAAAAAACAAACTCGGATTGAACTCGCAAAAGACTGAAATATTGTGGGTCTGGACGATACTAACCACTTAAACTCAAAAGTAATTCTGGAAGGTATTACCCCCTCACCCCCAAACACCAAGTCTAGAGCCCGGGATTCATATTAGATTCCTAGCTGTTACAAAATAAATCTCCCATCTACATCACCTATGGCTTCTCTCCCACTCTTTGAGGACTCTGCCACAATAAAAAATGTCTCTGATTTCCCATCTAGATTAGGGCAACTCGCTCTATGCTGGGATGCCTAATAATTTAAACCAAAATCTGCAACTCATACAGAACACTGCTGCAACAACTGTTGATGAATGTAAGTAAAGTTGACAAGCTCAGACCAATCAAAAACTGTCCACTGGCTCCCACTGCTTTACATGCCAGATTCAAGATCCTGACTCCAGGGACAGCTCAAGGCAATCTGCTGCCTGAGGTGAAGGACGAGATGGTGCTCTGTCGCTCCCTTCAGCAGCTGCCGATCTGACCTCTGGCAGCCCTCCTCCACACCACCAGCCTGGCCTCCAGCGGCGGTGTCCCTCCACACCGCCGGCCTGGCCTCAGTTAGCAGCCCTCCTCTTTTCTGCCGCCGCTGGCCTGGGTCAGCAGCCGCGACAGGGGCAGACAGGGTGAGGCGGACACCACAGTGGCATTCTGAGAAGAGCATTTTTGTCCACCTCAAAATTTTGCCGCCTGAAGCAGCTGCCTCACCCTGCCTCATTATAGAACCGCCCCTGCCTGACTCTAACCTACAAGGCCCTCAAAGGTGTAATGTACCACTCTTTCTTGGTATCCAAATATAGCAGTGAGTCTAATGCTCCCCACTGCCTATTTTAAAATTGTGCTGCTTCCCGGCTTTTCCAGTGGCACAATCTGGCACATTATTTACAGATTTGCAGGACCACCTTACACATACACAGACTCTGCATATGGCAGAGCTGCTGGCAACAATGCTCCTTTCTCTCTGTAATGGGCCATGACTATCATAACAGAGATGCAAACAAAATACAATTTGAAAAATCTTCCTTGGAGCCCCTCAGCCCCTGTAACACAGAGCCATGATTGTTTCTGCATCACCCCAATTCCAGGAGCAATCCAGGTGGGAAAAAAAGTTAACTTTTTTTTATTTACACAAACACCCCCCTCACATACACACAATGCCAATCACATTATTTCTCATTCTTAGTCTGCAAATCTAGTAACACTACTCAGTGCTTATTCCCAAAAAAATAGATAAACATTTTCATTTACGTAAAAACAATACAAATACATATTTAAACACACATTAAATAATTCTTAACTGTCCCAGTCCATATGCCTGCTTTAATAAACTGCCTTTACTCTTTTTCTAAAGCATACATGGTCTCTTTCATCCCATAACTCCCTTATCCAAGGAATTCCATAGTTTAAGACCAGCAATAGGAAATGCCTGTTACGACGGTCGCTGCACGACGTCTCCACTCCCGCCCACCTTACCTTTTTTGCGACTCCTCCCGTGTTTGATGGATGTCTGGCTCCCGCGGTTAATGGACGTCTGCCTGCCGTCCTCTCTGGCGACCCCGGTCCGGCTTGGGCGCTGCATCCCGCCATGTTGTCCAGGTACCATAGGGCGCGCACCGCGCGGCCCTGCTTCTTATTCTGTCTTTGGCATGAACCTCAGGGGCATCCCCATGTGATGACTTCAGGCATCCCGGATACAAAAGCCTACACTTTTTGCTAGCTAATCGAGTTAGCAAGGGATTCCTTACGGATGGGATTCGTTCTCCGTACCTATCTACTCTGCCTCTCCAACTTTTGGACTTTATCCTAACGGGGTACCCGCTTCTCGGGGGCCTCTCTCATTTCTTGCAGGTCGCTATCAGGAACAGGTACTCGCTCCTTGAGGGCCCATGTTCCCTGACTCGCTGCCTGAGCTTATCGCTTCTGCTTGGAAGAAACCGCTGCCTACATCATCAGTGAGTTACCAACTTTATTTCCTCAGAGCTGTTCCCTGGAACCAGGTACGCGCTCCTCGAGGGCCTGCCTCTATTCCAGCTTCTGTGTCACCTTCCGGGAGAAACCGCTGTGTGAGTAACTTTACCAACGAGGCTCTATACCAGAACTCTGTGTATGCTCCACTGTACTCACTATCTCAGTTTTCTCCACTACAGCACAGCCATAGAGGGAATCGCTGTTCCAGTATCCTGAGGAACCCTAAGCCCAGCCAGGCTTCATCTCTACTCACTACTGTCACCTCTGGTGGCTTCTCAACTCTGTCTAATAAAAGATATAACTGTGTTGTGTGTCACAAAGCTGAACCTGATCTGTGGCCCCTCACGGGACTTCCCCCTGTGGGCGTGGTCAGCTGCCACAATGTCCAAGAGTCTACCAAAAAACCTTACAAACAATAACATAAGAACATAAGAAATTGCCATGCTGGGTCAGACCAAGGATCCATCAAGCCCAGCATCCTGTTTCCAACAGAGGCCAAAACCAGGCCACAAGAACCTGGTAATTACCCAAACACTAAGAAGATCCCATGCTACTGATGCAATTAATAGCAGTGGCTATTCCCTAAGTAAAATTGATTAATAGCCATTAATGGACTTCTCCTCCAAGAACTTATCCAAACCTTTTTTGAACCCAGCTACACTAACTGCACTAATCACATCCTCTGGCAACAAATTCCAGAGCTTTATTGTGCGTTGAGTGAAAAAGAATTTTCTTCGATTAGTCTTAAATGTGCTACTTGCTAACTTCATGGAATGTCCCCTAGTCCTTCTATTATTCGAAAGTGAAAATAACCGAGTCACATCTACTCATTCAAGACCTCTCATGATCTTAAAGACCTCTATCATATCCCCCCTCAGCCGTCTCTTCTCCAAGCTGAACAGCCCTAACCTCTTCAGCCTTTTCTTATAGGAAAGCTGTTCCATCCCCTTTATCATTTTGGTTGCCCTTCTCTGTACCTTCTCCATCACAACTATATCTTTTTTGAGATGCGGCAACCAGAATTGTACACAGTATTCAAGGTGTGGTCTCACCATGGAGCAATATAGAGGCATTATGACATTTTCCATTCTATTAACCATTCCCTTCCTAATAATTCCTAACATTCTATTTGCTTTTTTGACTGCTGCAGCACACTGAGCCGACGATTTCAAAGTATTATCCACTATGATGCCTAGATCTTTTTCCTGGGTGGTAGCTCCTAATATGGAACCCAACATCGTGTAACTACAGCAATGGTTATTTTTCCCTATATGCAACACCTTGCACTTGTCCACATTAAATTTCATCTGCCATTTGGATGCCCAATCTTCAAGTCTTGCAAGGTCCTCCTGTAATGTATCACAGTCTGCTTGTGATTTAACTACTCTGAATAATTTTGTATCATCCGCAAATTTGATAACCTCACTAGTCGTATTCCTTTCCAGATCATTTATATATATATATTGAAAAGCACCGGTCCAAGTACAGATCCCTGAGGCACTCCACTGTTTACCCTTTTCCACTGAGAAAATTGACCATTTCATTCTACTCTCTGTTTCCTGTCTTTTAACCAGCTTGTAATCCATGAAAGGACATCGCCTCCTATCCCATGACTTTTTAGTTTTCATAGAAGCCTCTCATGAGGGACTTTGTCAAACGCCTTCTGAAAATCCAAATACACCACATCCACTGGTTCACCGTTATCCACATGTTTATTAACCCTTTCAAAAAATGAAGCAGATTTGTTAGGCAAGACTTCCCTTGGGTAAATCCATGTTGACTATGTTCCATTAAATCATGTCTTTCTATATGCTCTACGATTTTGATCTTGAGAATAGTTTCCACTATTTTTCCCGGCACTGAAGTCAGGCTCACTGGTCTATAGTTACCCGGATCGCCCCTGGAGCCTTTTTTAAATATTGGGGTTACATTGGCTACCCTCCAGTCTTCAGGTACAATGGATGATTTTAATGATAGGTTACAAATTTTAACCAATAGATCAGAAATTTCATTTTTTAGTTCCTTCAGAACCCTAGGATGCATACCATCTGGCCCAGGTGATTTGCTACTCTTTAGTTTGTCAATCTGGCCCACTACATCTTCCAGGTTCACAGTGATTTCGTTCAGTTCGTCTGACTTATCACCCCTGAAAACCATCTCCGGAACTGGTATCTCCCCAACATCCTCATTAGTAAACACGGAGGTAAAGAATTCATTTAGTCTTTCTGCAATGGCCTTATCTTCCCTTAGATAAGGCCATTCCCTTTAACTCCTCTGTCATCTAATGGTCCAACCGACTCCCTCACAGGTTTCTTGCTTTGGATATATTTTAAAAAGTTTTTATTATGAGTTTTTGCCTCTCTGGCCAATTTCATTTCAAATTCTCTCTTCGCCTGTCTTATCAATGTTTTACACTTAGCTTGACAATGCTTATGTTTTATCCTATTTTCTTCAGATGGATCCTTCTTCCAATTTTTGAAGGATTTTTTTTGGCTAAAATAGCCTCTTTCACCTCACCTTTTAACCATGACGGTAATCATTTTGCCTTCCTTCCACCTTTCTTAATGCGTGGAATACATATGAACTGCGCCTCTAGGATTGTATTTTTAAACAATGTCCATGCCTGTTGAACACTTTTAACCTTTGCAGCTGCACCTCATTTTATCAAAGTTTCCCATTTCTTGTTTCTTCATGTTTATAATCCTTGAAGGGAAGGTACCTTCAAGAAGTTTTCATTAGCTGACTGGAGAGTGTGGACCAGACTACCTAAGCAGTTATTGTCCACATAAGCTGCTCTATGCATCATTGTCAAAACTTTAAATTGAATACTTTCACTCACTAGCAGCTCCTGCAATTTTGGTGATATATGCTCGTTATAAGCTGCCCCAGTTATTGCCCTAGCAGCAGCATTTTGAATCAACTGAATCACCTTTACTACTTTAGGCAGCCTTAAATATAGGGCATTACAGTAGTCCGTGTGGCATAATATGCACGCCTGTAATACTGTTCTGAAATATGCTCTTGGAATTTCATCCCTTAGGTGCCATATTGTTTTTAATTTTAAAAAATGCAGACTTGGTGACCTTCTTTATATTATATTTCATAGTTAATCTGTGTTCTAGGATTTCTTCCAGACCTTGTGATTCAATTACAATTGGTATACTATTGTTCGGAAATGTAAAGCATCATTGCTTCTCTGGCACCCATTGTCTCCCTGGCTGCAACATGGTTGTTCTCTGTATGTTTGATATTAAATTATTCTTTGGTAACCAGGCCCGGTGCTAGCTTTTTAGTTGCCCTGTGCAAACAAGTATTGTGTTCTCTCCCCCCCCCCCACCCCCTTCATTCATTCTCTGTCCCAGGCCCACCCAAAAAAAAAAAGCCCAACTCCCTCCAGTGATATACATTTTAAAAACTGACACCACTACCCACCCCCCACCCTGAAAACCATGGTTGGCAAAAAGGTATTAGGTGCCCTAGGCAAACCTTATAGCCTTACACAACACCCCTCCCCGAGCTCATTCCCCACACACACACAGTTAAAGAATTATGCATTTATAATATTATTCATGAAAAATCAAAGTACAGTATTCTGAGGTAAAAATATCACTTATATTATATCTACATGCACTGCTGTGATGCCAACCAGAAATCCTTGCAAAAAAGAGACTTGGAACCCATATGGTATTAGGCCTATTGTAACGTGTTGGGTGTAGGCTTAACCCTTTGAAAGCCTTAAAACACTAATACACTTCCTGTTAGAATATCTCACCTCAGTCACACATGCAAAACATAAACAGAGAGTCACCAAATACAGAATAGAGCAGCCATAAAGTAGAAATACAAACAAAACTGAACTGGAAATCGTAAGAAGCCAGACTCTCTTCGCAGTGCAACAATGAAAAAACAGCCATCACCATTGCTCATACATCAAACAATAAAATCAAGAAATAAAATACAGATTCATAATAGTAAAAACATGCTAATAATATTTCAAAAACTGATAGATAAAAGATCAAATAATTAAAAACTCATTTTTTCGTTTAATGTCCCAAACATCAATAAAATATTTTAAAACAGTGAACACATTAAAAAACAGCTGAAAAATAAATTTAAAAGGATTTTAAAAATTCACACTCTCCATACCTTTTATTTTGAGTCCCGCTGAGATTGTTGTGGATTAGTGGACTTGGATGCACAAACCTTTTTCTCTTTCTTATATATACACACATACACATAAGCTCATACATGTAATTTTTGTTTACTGTTAACATTGCATTATTGGTTAATTCACTATTGTTAATTGCTGCGTCTACCATATATCTTGTAAAGCCTATACTTCCTTAGATCCCCTGAGACCCCTGCCCTGTTCCATATAACTTTCGTTTACTGTTAACAATGTTCGATGTAAGCCGGCATGATGGACCTATGAATGTCAGTAGATAAAATCCTTAAATTAAATAAATAAATAAATAAATACACATTCACTCCCTCTCAGACAAAAACACCAGGTGCCTCCAACTCTTCTTTGGTTGGGATCTGACAGCAGCCCCCGGCCTTCCTCTTCATTTCCACTGCTAGCGGGTTGGGATCCACCTGCAGCCCCCGATCTCTCCCTCTCTCTCTCACACACCCACCACACACCACGCAGGCTCCCATTCACATCCACCCAAGATTCATTTTAAATGGTCGGGGTGGGTTTAGGGGTTGTTTTGGTGTGCCGGTTTTCCCGCCCTCCCCCCCCCCCCATTTACAATTTTTCATGATAAATCGGGGGGATTTCTATTGTATCGCGACTAATGATTTTTGACGATTTAAAAAATCTGACGATTTTTTTAAATTGTCAAAAAACGATTCACATCCCTAGATTACAACAAGATTACAGATAATTCAAAAAGTACCTGAAAACCTAGCTATACACACAGGCATTTAAAAAAACGTAAGGAGATTCCCAAAGCAGATAGCTGTCACTTCTTACTGTCTATGATTTTATTCTGTATTTTATTTTCTTGTTTTATGTTTTTTAGTAACTTTATATTAATGCTGCAATGATTTAAGCTCTTATTTGACATTTTAGTATTTATTTTTACTATTGATTTTATTAGAAATTTTGTATTTTATATTCTTTACTGTTCGACATGTAAACCATTGTGATGGTACTACTAAACGACAGTATAGGAAAGCTGTCAAACAAATAAATAAATAAAAATGCGTGCTTTGCACCTAGCAACATACCAGGGTTCCCCTGTATTTTCAAAGGGAAGATCTGCAGGGATTTTCCCATTGAAAATTTGTCTGCAGACCCACAAATACAAAATTCAAAACTTGCAGCCCATGTATTTCAAAATTACTTAGGAAAAATGCTTTACATCTGAACCATAGATGTTTGCATGTATGTTTGTGTATTCTATACTTGTGTATTGCTTTCCTAATGCTGTTCAAGAAAAATGTTCTTCTTTAAAATGAGCATATTGCATGGTAGAAGTACTAAAACAATAGGAAAAGAGCTTTCTTTCCTGTTCATACTGGCTGGATCCACACTGTTCCGTTCTACCACTACATTTATGGCACAGTATAGGGCAGCAAGTGGAAGATGGCTTCAATCTGTTGCTGCCACTTATGGTGCCTTGGCTGCTTACCACAATGGGCTGGGTTAGTTCAGGCTTCTCAGATGATGAAACCAGAAGTAAAAATTAGGTTGCCCGACTGCTCCACTCCTGCATGTCAGTACTTTGCTGCTCTCCTGAACATGCTATGGTTTGATTACACTTTTTAATTAAATGTGGATTTTCCAGGGCTGTTTTATATTTACAGGACTGCTATCAACCTCTCAGGAGAGAAATCCAGCTGTCTATGTTGACTGTCAAATAATTTATTCTAGATCGATTTACAATGGCCTTTGTATCCCCCATCCAAAGGTCACGTTCCAGTTGATAAAGCACAAATAGTTCTATAGATAGCAGCACTGGACTGTAGTGTCTTACTCAGCCTGATGCACAGTCATTTGTAAAGGCTCTGTACCCACCTCTTGCTCTTTAGAGTAGTGGCAGTTATTTATTTCTCTCTTATTTGGATTCCTTCTTTCACACCATTAACAATGAAGGCTTACCTGCTGTTGAGCATTCTTGTTGGCTTCTGCCATGGAGAGATCAAACTAGGTAAGCATCTGAATTTTAATTGGCCTGCACCACAAGGGAATGCTATCAAGTAGGCACCATATAACGCTTAAATCCTTACCAGTGTAGTCTTTAAAGAAACAAATATGTCTGGTCATTTCTCATTGTTCACCATTCTATTGTCACTTTAGCAGAAATGTGTCAGTGATAATTACTTTATGTAATGCTCATTAAAATAGGATAAATGTACTTTATACTTTAATCCTTCAAGAATATGTGCACAGCCACCTATGAAATGGATGACCCACCACTATTCTTCTGGCACCCTAGATTACTTCCCCATTTTCAAAGGGGAGAAGGAATAATAATGGGAAATTTTAATTATCAAATCAAAAAATGTGGAACCCAAAGTTGTTTGAAATAGTAGCCTAAGAAGGTGTCAGCAAGCCTGACGTTGTGTGACTTTAACAAAAAGACACCAACTGGTCTTCTCAATCATTCACCTTCATCATACTTTAATACATCAAAAAAATTATTTTTTATACTTTTTTTCTTATTTTTTAAAATAGTCCTCCATCCATAACATTTAAGATGACTTAGACTCTTGACAGCAGATTAAAAACAATCTGCTGTCAATTCATCCTACTTTACATCTAGTTTCAGTGGAATGCAGGACCTAGTGCTTGAGTAATGTTGGTGGAGCCGCTTGACAATAGTGATCATAATACAATCAAATTTGACATAATTACTGGAGGGGAGAATAAGCAGCATGTCTGCAATAGCACAACTTTAAAAAGGACTTCAAAGGGGCGTGGGATAAACACTGTGGATCCATAAAGTCAAGAGGCCGCCAATGAAGAGTGGGTGACTCGCCAGAATGATGGCTACTGCCTGGAGACAATACCCTTATTCAATAACATACACATGGTTACTGTGACTCCAACATCACTCTAAGCTTCAACAGCAAGAGGAAATGTGGAAAAAAGGATTTGCACTCACAAAGACGGGAGTAGCTGGCTTGTTACGGCGGTTACTACCCCAAACCAAATATCCAAATTACTACCTCCACCTTCCTCTATTCCTGATGCCTTTCAACTAGCTTGATCACTCCATTCTTATACTTCACTTTCAATGCATATCCAGCATAGTTCTCTGCTTCAACAGCAAGGGAAAAGAAAAACTGTTACTTCACACATCCAGCTAGAGCTCTCTGCTTAAACGGCTAGGGAGAAGAGAGAAAAAGGGTTCGCACTCACAAAAGCGGGGAGATTAGCTGGCTTGTTACGGCGGTTACTACCCCAAACCAAATGTACCTGATACTTCACTCTCGACGCATATCCAGCAGGCTCTCTGCTTCAACGGCATCGGAGAAAGACTGATACATCACGAATTTCCAGCATAGCTCTCTGCTTCAACGGCAGGGAAAGAAAAACTGATACTTCACGCCATATCCCGCATAACTTCAACGGCAGGGGAGAAGAAAAAAGGATACACACTCACAAAGCGGGGAGTAGATGGCTTGTTACGGCGGTTACTACCCCAAACCAAATGTGCCTGATACTTCACTTTCGATGCATATCCAGCATAGCTCCCTGCTTCAACGGCAGGGGAGAAGATAAACAACCAATAAGGGCTGTATAACATAATCTGGGTAAAAACAAATAAGCATGGGTGTAGCTTGCTTATTGCGGCGGTTACTACCCCTACTACCTCTAACTAATCAAGCTAGATATTTCACTTGGATGCAGCTCCATCACCGCTCTCTACATTAATGGCGGGGGTGGAAGGGAATTAGAACCAAGAGCTAAGAGAAACAGATAAGTATGAGAGAAGAAATGAGGGAAGCTTGCTGGGCAGACTGGATGGGCCATTTGGTCTTCTTCTGCCGTCATTTCTATGTTTCTATGTTTCTATGAAATCTATGATAAATGAGGAAATTAGAAGGAAACTAAAAAGCACAATTGTAAAGATTAAAAGTTTATATGAGGTATGGGAAATGTTTAAAAATACAGTGAAAAAAAGTCCAAAAAATATATCAGAAGGGCTGAATCAAGCAATGCTTGAAGAGAAAAACAGCTGTTCTTTTCACTTACAACAATAATGCCAATGGAGGAATAATAAACAGCAATTCATCTTGTCAAAAGGTATGAGGGGAATGTTGTCATAAAAATCCCTACGGGGCCTATGATTAATTATGAGGACTACGGAGATTTAACAGCACTCTATGGACTGTACTCCATCTTCTGTTATGATGGCATTCCCCTCATACCTTTTGACAAGTTGACTTTTTTACTTTTTATTATTATTATTATTCCTCTATCAGCAGTTTGTTGCAAGTGAAAGGAACAATTTTAACAATACCAACTTGGAAGCCCAGATAAAGCAAGTTTGCTTACCATAAACAATGTTTTCCATAAGACAGCAGGATAAATTATCTATGATACCCAAGATACAGAATGGACTCTTTTCTCATAGCTAGTAGAGCTTTTGTTCTACTGAGCATGTGTGGGAATTCCTGCTCAGGTGTTGTCTAGTCAGGTCCTTAGGTCAATTTTAAAACTAATACTAACTAGGTAATGGACTCGACAGGGAGGCAGGTGGGAATTTGACCTGGCTAATTCATCCTGCTATCTATGGAGAATAATGTTTATGATAAACATACTTGCTTTTTCCGTTGATAAGCAGGGCTAAATTAGCCATGAAATTTGGGTAGTCCCAAGCTGAGGGTTGCCATGAAGTATTTACTGAATAAGCAACTTGGACAGTATATTCATGAGGCAGCAGCCTCAGGAACAGTTAAGGAATACCACAAGTCTTCACTAACTTAATGTTGATGCAATTATTTATTTACAGTTCATCACAGTTACATAAATCAAAGTAATAGCTCACCTTGCATCAGGCACACATATCAACCTTCACCCAGAATCCCCTGTGGCCTTCTGCATCAAGGAGACCTGGATTAAAAGCCTGAACTGGGCTCCTTAAGGTAGAATGTGGGAGTTGTCTGTATACTCTGTCACAGACCCCACTGGGTGAACAGGTTATGCAAAATCTCTTGTCTGAATTTACTGTCACTCTTTATGAGATTGTCCAGATAGTAAAGGGATGTGGTGGCTTATACTGACTACTGTGTTGCAGCTTTGCAGATGTCTCTGTCAGTATGGTTCACAAATGAGTACCTATGCAACAAAGGTGCTAACTTGATGAGCCTTGATGGTATCTGGAATCCTGCTAGCATATAGTAGTGTGCAATGCAGTCTACTAGCCAGTTGCACAATGTTCGTTTGACCATTGATATACCCAGTCTGTTAGGATAGTATGAGCCGAATAGTTGTGAAGCATGATGATGTGGTTGAAGTGGTTGTAGTAAGCCAAGGCCCTTTTACAGTCTAAATATAAAGGGCTTTCTCACTTTCATGTGCATGTGGCCTTGGGGAAAAAATGTAGGTAACATGATGACTTAATTAAGGTGGAATGCTGAGACCACTTTTGGTAGAAACTTTAGGTGAGTGTAAAGTCACTACCCTGTTATGAAAGAATTGCATATAAAGTGTATAATGAACTAATGCCTGAAGTTCTCTAACTTATGGCTGATGTTATTGCTACAAGGAATACTGTTTTCCATGTTAGAAAATTTGAAAGAAGCCGACTCCAGTGGTTCATCAGTTGTGCCAAAACCAACATTTAGGTCCCATGGAACAGATGGTTTTGCAATGGAGGTTTAGGTATGCCATAAAACTTTTCATGAAATTTGAAACTAATGGATTGAGTGGAGATAGGCTTACCACTGAATTTGAATATGTTAAGCTGCTGTGGCACTGAGAAGTACTTCATACTGATAGATGCTAAATCCTAGTTGTCTGGGATTGAGTGAGCAGGTCCCAGTGGGAGAAGATATCTCACTTTGGCAGGGACCTAGGGTGACTGCCTAAAGTTGGTGGTGTACCAGAAAATTTGCTGCTGCCATCTGCCCTAGGTCGGCGGTGGGCAAACTTTTTGTGCTGGGGCCAAATTACAAGTTATCGACGGCAACGAGGGTGGGGGCCCCCCTTGGAGCTTCTTGACACAACAATCAAAACCCCTAGCACTTGCTTCAGGCATTTTCACCATTGGTGTTTAGCACCCGAGGACCTCCTTCAACCATGGATCTCAGCCTCTACTAAACATCAGCAAAATCTTCAACCCAAGAGGTACAAAGCATTTTCCCGACTAGCAGACTACCTCACGTCGATCACAAATGCAGAATACAGAGGACAGACCCTTACTAAATCAGAATAAAACGGCCATAAAAAAGCATAAATAGAAAAGTGCAGACAAAAAAACTGAACTAGAAACCACTAAAGCTAGATTCATATGCAGTGCAATAATGCAAAAACAGAAATATCACCATTCCTCATAAACAAAATCAAGAAATATAAAATCAGTCATGATAGTAAACCATACAAATAAATATTCAAAACATGAGTAAATAGAACATATAAGTAAGAAGAATAAGGAAAAAAAGATCATATCACAAAAAATCAATTAATATTTCAAAACAGCAGGACATAACAAACACCCAATAATTAAAACTAATAAGAATAATAATATCCCCCATCTCCATACCTATAAAGCTTTATTTCCAGTCACCCTGAGTATTGTAGTGGATTAGTGAAGGGAAGGTGGGAGAAACACAAGCATTTTCCTCTTTCTGTCATATGCACTGTTGCAGGCATGGACCCTTGGACCGAGGTGGGTTGGCCCAACCTGCAGGGATGAGCCCTGAGTTTCCCCACTGTCAGCTGGCGAAGTTAGCTGAGGCAGAGGCCCAAACTGGAACTTCACCAATACCAGTCCTTGTTTCCCCTTAGGTTGAGTCCTCGGGTGCTGGGACCGGCTGAACTTACCTGAGATCCGTAGAGACAAGTGCAAAGGCAGGGCTTCCCAAACTTTTAGCCACTATAACCCCGTTTTAGCACTTGAAAATTCATATGACCCCCGAAAATGACCAAAACAAATTAGTAAGGATGCAGCCACCCCCCTCCAATGGTCACTGCACCCTTCCTGCACTCCAGCTGATTCTGCCTCTCAACCTCCACCCTCACCAGTCAATTCATTCTCTTAATCTTCTCCCCTCCAGCAGAACCCCTTTTTCAACTTCAGCCCCTCTCCCAGTTTCTTCCACTTCTCCAGCCCATCCCTTCTCACCCTCTCTAGCCATTTTCATACCCCCCCTAGCTGCTTCTCTCTCACCCCCCAAGTCCTTTCTAACCACCTAATTGACCCTCTGTCATCTCCCTCTTCTTCCTCCCTATCTCCATTCCCTCATCAATCTCATCTCCCATCCTCTCTCTCAATCTCCCAGCCTCATTTCCAGTCCTTCTCTCATCCTCCAACTCCTCTTCCCCGGTTGATCTTCTTATATTCTTCTTCCCTCATCTTCCATAGCTAATTCCTCTCTAGCTGACTGAACCTCAAAACCCTCCTGCATCTGATTCATCCTTTCAAGCAGCCCCTTCTCCAGACAGCCTCCCTGCTGGGATCAGCGCATTTTCCTTTGGCCCTGGCCACAGTTGGATGACAACTGATGGGGAAAAGAGGGAAGGCAGCTGAAAGAGTTAACATTTTTCTTTTGGGTAAGTTTCAGTGGTTGTACTATGTGGAAAGAAGGGAACAGTGGCAGTCTCCACTTGCCTATGCTACATTCAGTCCTCCCTCATGGGCTGCTCCCAAGCCCAATTGGTGATCTGCAGGTGCAGCAGCATTAGTAATGAAAATAAGCACAAGGCCTGAGCCAGTGCAAGTTTACAGGTCAGATCCTTCCTCAAGTAGGCCTTTCCCATTACCATGGAAATTCATGGGAGGGTGGGATCACTACAGGGCCTGTTAGTGTGTGCTGGCTCACAGGCCTCATGCTAACTTCCACTATTAATATTGCTGGCACAGGAAGAGCACTGCTGTTTGAGGAACCCATGACCCCATTTGGTGTCCCGACCCATAGTCTGGGAAGCCCTGGTCTAAGGTGAAAAGGAGTAGCAGCAGTGTCAAGATCTGGTAGTAGTCAGAGGCAGCCAGAGGACAGTCAGAGTTGGTGTTCAGGCAGTGGTCGGTGGCAGGCGGAGATCAATCAGTGTCTGAGTTCAAGCATTGGTCAAGCTAGAGATCCGTCTGAAGAACCACGAGAAATGGAATAAAGGCAAGGAACAGCACAAGTAGGAGCAGAGACACCGAAGACCAGAGACAAAGGGAAGAAGACTAACCACAAGAAGGCAGGATGCAGAAACACAGACCAGACACCAAGACAGGAACAGGAATCAGGAACCAAGAACTAGAACACAGGAACACTGTGGCAAAGCACCACTTCCAAGAAAGTTGGCCTATTGCCGAGGCCTGGATTGATGGGGGTAAGGCTCTTTTAAAGGCTGGAGGCAGTGAAGTCATCAAAGGGGCCTTGGGCTTTTCCCACCATGGTCCCTTTAAAACTAGCTGAAGGGCCTGCATGCACGCTTAAGGAGGCCGCGTGTTGGCATTGGCAACAAGGCACAACCGAGTTACTAGCGGCGTCCTGCCACAGATGGTGTCCAGGCATGTTGGGGAGGCCTATCCACATCAGAACGTGGTGCTTTGACCTGGACTGGGGTAGAGGTGAGAGCAGTGGTCTGCAGGAGTAGCCTGCTGAGTGCAACACACATGCACGCGCGCACACACACACACACACACCATCTGTCCGCACACACACACACACCTCTGTCCTCTCTTCTCACTCGCCTCTTCCACGTCCTCCCTCCCACTTCCTTCCCCTTTCAATTATTTACCTCCTCCCCTCTACTCCACTTCACTCACCCCCTCAGTTATTCACCCCTTCCCTTCCCTTCCACTCAGTCTCCTTCTCTTCCCTCTTTTCACTCACCCCCTCCTTCCCACTCCTTCCCTTCCCTGACACTTGCCCCTCCTTTCCACTCCTTCCCTTCCCTGTCACTCGCCCCTCCTTTCCACTTACTGTCTTCCCTCTGTCACTTGCTCCCTTCCCACTCACTCCCTTCCTTTTGTCATTTACCTCCTTCCTTCCCACTCCCTTCCCTCTGTTACTCACCCCCTCCTTCCTGCTCACTTAGTCACACACACCCTCTCTCGCTTTCTCCATCACTCTCTTCCCTTTTCATACACCTGTCCCTCCCCTCCCTCCATTCATTTTCTTCCCTTCCCTCTCCTCCCCTCTTAGTTGTTCTCCAACCTTGCCCCCTTTCCCTTTCCCTTCCAAACCCACTATGTGACCAGTGTTACCTCTAAGAGATTGGGTTGCACTGTAGAAAAATGTTTTTCTTGTGAGCAAACATTTTTGGTTATGTTATTCTTTGAGCTCTACTTTCTTTGCTGCAAAAAGCCTATCAATTTTATGCCCACAGCAACCCAATCCTTAGAGGGATCATTGGCTAAGTCCATCATTTAAATAATCACCTAATCTACTAACAGCAGTTACAATAAAATGTGTAAGAAAAAATATTTTCAACAAGAACATTTAAACTACAAGTGAAATTAATGACAAGCAAACTTCTGTTTAAAATAGAAATGAGGAAGAGATGACCATAATGCCATAAAAGTCAGTGATAAGTACCATCATTTTCACAGCAAGATTTGGACCTTTAAAATACAGACAGATCTTCACCAAATACAAAATAGAAAGACCATAAAATATAAATAGAAAGGTACTTACAAAAATTGTCCTGGAAATGAGAAGCCCGACTATATTATGCAGTGCAACAGTGAAAAAGCATAAACATCATCATTCTTTGCTGTGGTGATTTACCCATGTGTGAGTCCCTGCACAGGGAGTAATAAAAGAAAAGTCTTTGGTGGGGAGGAACTACATCCCCCAGAAGCCTTAGTAATCAGCCCCTGGAAGTGCTGGGGGCAGGGAGAAAAGGGGCAAGGCAACCCTGCATAAAGGGAAGAAAGACAGGAAGCAGGGGGAGGCAAAGGGTGATTGGCCTTCCAGAAGAGCAGGAACTCTCCTCAGCATGGAAGTGGTGGTGGATGAAGAGGAAGAGCCAGAAGGAGAACCAGAGACAACATTCACCAGAGAGCTGCAACATAAAGTTAAGTGAATTTATTTATGTTGGTTGAGGAATGGCTAGGCTGCACTGCTAGTTTTGAAATGGAAGAATATATTTTCAGAAAGTCCCTGGGTGAAAAGCCAGAGAAGTTTGGTAAATAAGATAGGAGCTAATAACACTGCTCTCTTGTTGGTTTTGTTTTGGGGCTGAGAGACAACATAGCTGCATTAAGGCACAAAGAACTGTTTTGTTTTTGTTTTGCTTTCCCTAAGAGCTAGAAGGAATGCTTGGAACTGCAGCAGTGTAAAAAAAAAATGTCTTTAGTCAAGAACTGTTATTTCTCCTAAGAGATAGGACAATGGCTTGGAAGTGTGGCTGGGGTAAAATACCTTTTAATGAAGAGCTGTTGCACTTCCCAAAGAGGGAAGACGTCTTCTACTAGCAAGCTATGCCTTGCAACTACACAGAGAGGAAACTCGCTCCAGTCAAGAAGCTGAGTGGTGGGAATTGTACAGGCATAGAGTGTTCCTTAATTAATGAGTAAGAGGTTTAAATCTTAGAAAAATACAGCTCTGGCTAACCAGAACATGCTGGCTACAGAGAAGGTAAACTCCTATTTAAAAAAAAAACTGCTGCAGATGAATAACTGTGTAAAAAGATTGTCCTGTTAATTAAGGAACCGCTTGGTGTGTGCCTCAGGTGAAGAAATACCTATCATGAACGCAGGGAGCTAGGTTAAGCTTGATTAACTGAAGTCAGGTAGCTGTGTGGAAAGGTTGCAACTGCTTTGTTAAAAAAAAAATGGAGACATTACTTGCTTAATGGGAACATATATTGCTGCCTGGAAGATAAGACCGATATTTTTCAATAGTGATCTGTGCCTGTGAACTTCAAGAATAAAAGCCATTAAATACCTCTTCTGCTTGGACTTTTTGAAATTGAGAATGTTTGCGTGGTTTAAATACCTATTAATTGGTACCTGAGCAGAGGCGAAATGGATATATGGCGTTACAGACTGAAAGAGCGAAAGGTTATCATTGAGAGGAATTACCCACCTGCCCAAGTCTTTGAGGGGAGAGCTGTATCCGACAGCTGATTGTAAAGACAGTAGTGGGCAGGCTTGAGATCCCTGCAGCCACTGGTATTGAGGGATTAGGCAGCATTGATAAATAGCCTGTTGATTGAAGCTGTAACAGTTCCAAGGAGAGAACCCTGCACACTGGAGAAAAGGAAAGAGAAGACCATGCAGGGCTCTTCATGTAGAACCAGGGCAGAGAGAAATAGGCTTTTCATCCTTTTCTGGAGGATGAAGTAAAGTGGAGAGGAGTGCGACTGCTAGGTGGTGGTTTGCCCAAGTGACCCAGTACTTCAAGAAGCTGCCACGAGGGATGGCACGCCACACTTGACAACATCAAGAGAGAAAACATTTCATTAATATTAAAACCATATTAATAAAGAGAATAAATGTCAAAACAGCAGATGAACATCCAATGATTTAAAAAACTTGCATAAATGCATTCTACTTTCCAACCATCAATAAAAGATTTCAAAACATCTGATAAATAAACATCCAATAATTTAAAAAATCTTCTATTTCCCCCCAAAAACTTCAAAACAAAAGAAATTTCAAATTACAGCCAATAATTACAACTAATATGGGGAGAGCAGGGGACTTTTTATCCTTACCTGGATCTTTTGATCCATGGACTGGAGAAGGTAGGGCCCACAAACTTTATCTTCTCTCTCTCTCTCTCTCTCACACACTCCCTCTCTCGTCTCTAACTCGCAGACACATTTGTGTGTGTGCCTGTGAGAGCCTGTATGTGACACACAGGCTCTCATGCAGACCCACACAAGCTCTTACACAGCTACACATGCATAGACATTCACACACAGATGCACACAGCTTCACACACGCTCTCGCATTCATACATGCATACACACAAAGGGCCCACCTTTGACTTTGGGCCTTGGTGAGATGGGCTCCACTATGACCCCACTGACATTTTCCTTTACCTCAGGGCATGGTGGGATGGGCTCCACCATGGCCCTGCTGGGATTCCTGCACTGGGGGGGAGGGGGGAAGCTGTGCGCTCATGCCCATGTGTAGCATAGTGGGGGCGCTAGCACTTATCGTTCCAGTGCAGGGAGAGCAATAGTTTCCTAAGTTGATGGTGCACGGCACACCCCATTTTAAATTGGTGACGCCTGTGCACTATGGATGCTACACCCATGCACTGTAGGAATCATATGTAAAGGCAGGTCAGTGAAACCACGTGACTTGCAGCCAACAAGTGGCCCAAAACAAGTTGGACTTCTCTGGCTGTTGACTGATCTGCATTCATCAGTTTGTATACAAAGGCATCTGAGAGTATTCCCCCGACCTGACAGAAGGGAAGTTTTTATTTATTTATTTTGCATTTTGCATTTTTATATACCGACATTCTTGTATCAGATACAAATCATACCGGTTTACATTAAAACAGAGTATGCAGGAAAATAGGTTTCCTAAGTCAAATACATTGAACATATTTAATAACAAAGGATTACTAAACACTATGAAAAAGGTTAATTAACAAAGGAAAACTTAAGGGAATTAAAATAAGCGTAGCACAAAGGTTTGCACGAAGGGGTGCACAAAGGGGAGTGCCTGCAGTGAATTTATCTGTGCGCCAATGAATTTGATTTTTCTGGGAGGTAATTTGAGATTATTTCTCAAAATTCACAAAGAATCCTAGTGATTTGTAGCAGTTGTACTGCTTTTGCAGGAGGCTGTACAGCTTCCCTGGAATTTACTGTTACAAGCCAGTCATCCATGTAAGGAAAGACTCCGCTGCTGATGCACTGCTACTACAGCCAGGCATTTGGTGGGGGGATGGATGGGAATATAAATATAACTGAGTATTAACCAAAACAGTCCCATTGGGCATAGCCTATTACAAGAAACAAAGCAAGTCAAAAGATTTTTCAGACTAAAAATACAGCAAATAGTAAGGTATTGGGTGAATTTGCTTGATTACAACACCATCCTGACACATGGTTTTCCCCTGCTGCTGTTCCATACGTTTCTGAAGTTCAGAGCTAAGAGCTTCATTAGAAAGGTTTTACACTGATTAGATTTAGAATCAGTTTCCTTAAAGTTCAAATTTCCCATGCAGGTATGCAATCTCCATTCCAGATATTTAAAGTGCATAGCTACTAAAACCTACTGCAAACTTCTGTTGTCTGGTGCTGAACATGTTCCATTGAGTGTAAAATTGTTGTTTCTTTCCAGAATCATGTAACGTTGACTAACCTGCTGTCTCTGGTCTGTCTTCTGGAGGATGTATGGCCACACAGTGTCATGTGGCCTATGCCAAGAAAATCATGGGAGTTGGTGTTCTTATTAGATCTGTGTAGGCTTTCTTTTTCTTAAAATGCTTTTCTCTCATTTTCATCATACAGTTAAAACAATATTTTACTCATTGAGCAATTTTAGCAGTAGCCAGAGTCTTAGAGAGCTACATCCAAATGTTTTATGTTCTTTTAATCTTAAAATATAATCTTTTATGCAATTTTAAAGATAGTCACGCATGCTTCTCTAAGTCAAGTCAAACCCCATGTAAACTAAAGAAAGCTAAGACAAAAAGTCACAAACTATGCACAATTTACAATAACAAGAGAAGCAGATTTCTGATTGGGTTTAACTTCCTTATTAAGAATAACAGAATAATGTGTGTGTGTGTATGCATGTAGGCTTTATAAGCTGTGAATTTTAGACCTATGAAACTTAATTTTAGAATCTCCTTTCATGCAGTTCTGCATACCATGCTATGGAGATGCCATGAAATATATGGGAAGTAGAGATTTGGTGCCCTTCTGGTTAACAAAGACACTACAGCTTCCTGCTCTGGTTCTTGGTGCCCTTTGAGCCCTTAACTGGGTCCAATGGGTACATCATATCATATATAGACCATTGAATGGGC
This sequence comes from Rhinatrema bivittatum, assembly GCF_901001135.1. Classification (NCBI taxonomy): domain Eukaryota; kingdom Metazoa; phylum Chordata; class Amphibia; order Gymnophiona; family Rhinatrematidae; genus Rhinatrema; species Rhinatrema bivittatum. The sequence goes on along the minus strand of NW_021821343.1, from coordinate 29,130 downwards.
CTTGCTGCATCCAATTCGGTTGACAAGGGGAACTGGAAGAAAGATGTAGGAAAATGGAGTGCTCCAAAGTTTCTTTATTTTAACTTGCAGGGTCATTTTTAAAAATTAAGAAGCACACTACTACGGTATGTGTACGTAGCCCCTGGCCATCCTCTCATTGGGCGGAAGGGCTCCTTGGGAGTGCAGGGCCCATGTTGTGACCTGTGCTCCAGGTTGTTTCCACCGGGCCAGGAAAGAATCTTTGAAGGCCTTTAGGTTGGTTGGAGGTGGTCTTCCCCCTTTTTCAGTAAAAAGAAAAAAACCAACCCAAAATGCATACTCGGCTGTTGTCCAAAAACTAAACCTGTACTGGGGCATGTGGTGCACATGAATAAAAAGCAGTGGAGTGGAGTGCAGTCCATACAGCAAAAGGCAGTACGCAATCCAATTAGTCACTGCAAATCTTCACACTCTCCACTGCCCACTACTTGTAAGGTACTATTAGAATGGGACCAAAGACAAGGGGATCAGTGAACACCAGGAGTTCTTTATTCTGCACAGAACATCATAAAAAGCTTTTTTTTTTTTTTTTTAATGTTCTGTGCAGAATAAAGAACTCCTGGTGTTCACTGATCCACCCTTGTCTTTGGTCGCTACTGCAATATTGGATCAGTTTCCAGTTTGGTTTTTTTTTGGACCTTCCCTGTTAGAATGGGATCCTCCTAGGGCTCTCCCATTCTTGGAACTTGCTTTCTAATGTGCAGATCTCTGCAGTTCTCGAACATGAACTGGAACACTCGTGAACAGAAGTTTTCTGCTGACTCTGTCCAAACAGTAGCTCCTAAAGTAGATCTTCCAGTCTGGCAGTTCTTAACTCTAACTCCAGCCAGAAATCCACGCTGCAAATCTTCAGTGAAAAGCAAGCAGCATGGGACTCGGGGGTGGCTCTATAATGCAGGGTGAGGTGGTCACATCAGAGGGAAATATTTTGAGGTGGCAGCAAGTGGTCCTCCAAAATATCCTTGCAGTGACTATTTCCCTGCCCAACAAGAGTGCCCAGGAAGGGAAGTAAGGCACGATTTATGGGCATGCCAGTAGGGTTCCCACTTCCCACTGGCAGAAACAGTACATCCCACACCAGTGATGTTCAGCAAAAGAAGAGCTGCTGACTGGGAGTCCAGGCCCCACCTCGCCAGCGAAAGAAGACCCAGTTAAGGAGGAAAAGGGGGGGGGGGGGGGCAGATGAGAGAGAAGAAGGAAAGAAGCAAGTGAATGAGAGGGGTGAGAGAATGTTAGAGGGGAATGAATGAAGGGTGGGGAAAAAGACAGAAGGGATGGAATAGGAGGCTTAAATGAATGGAGGGGTTAGGATGAGAGGGAAAGGTGGGAAGGGAGTGAATGTAAGGGAGGGAATATGAGGGGTGAGTGGAGGGAGAAAACATAATGAAGATTTGGGCACCAACGGACTCACTCCTCCCCCCAGCAGAAAGACAACCTAGAGTGACAGTATCCTAATTTGCCAGTAGGAAGAGGAAGAACATTGGATGTGTGGGAGGTTGAGAGTGGGAAGGGAAAGATGGTGTGGGTAATAGGGAAGGTGGAATCAGGCCTGGCATTACCGGGGGCACACAGCAGCAATAGTAGAAGAAGAAGAAGAGGCCCGGTGGGGCCACCACAGCCAAAGAAAAAGAGGGAGGGAGGAGAGAGAGAGGGCTGGCAGCCAAAGAAATAAAGGCCATCCAGTTGGCAGCGGAAGAAAAGAAGGTGGGAGAGAGACCCTGGTGTGAGTGTGTGTATGAATGAGGCAACTGGTTTGTGTAAGAGAGAGGGGGGTGTGCGTGAGAGAGAGTGCCCATGTGGTAGGAAAAAGAGGGTGATAACTCATAAGGGGAGAGCATGTATGTGAGTAGGAGGGAGTGCATGAGAGGAAGCATGTGAGTGAGTAAGAGTGTATGAGAGGAAGGAACTGTGTGAGAGAGCATGCATGTGAGTAGGAGAGAGAGAGGAGGGAGTGCGTGAGAGAGCATGCATGTAGGAGTGAGGGATGGAGCATATGTGAGAGAGAGCATGTCCATCTTAGAGTGTATGCCTTTGAGAGAGTGGAAATAGGTTGTAGTTACCCCCCCCCCACACAGTCCATGACAATCGCTGGATGACTGGAAACCAAAGGTTCCCAGGTATGGAAAGTGAGGAATATTTTTAATCTTTATTAGTTTTAATTATTGGATGTTGTTTGTGTCTGCAGTTTTGAAAGATTTTATTGGTGTTTGGGAAATTTTTTTTTTAAATGTTGATGTCACTTGTGTTAAAAATATTTATTTTTATTAATATGGTTTTACTGTTACGATTGTTTCATATTTCTTGATTTTATTATTTGATGTTTTCTGAGGAATGGTAATGTTTGTTCTTCCATTGTTGCACTACATACAGAGTCTGTCTTCTTGCAGTTTCCTGTTCAGTTTTTGTCTGCAGGCTTCTATTTATGCTTCATGGTCTCATTTTTTTCTGTAGTTGGTGAAGATCTGTCTGCGTTCTATATGTGGGTCAATGGATAGTATGTAAAGAAGGGGAGATGAGGGGCATCCTTGACTAACTCCTCATTTAATCTCTACTGGTTTTGATCTTTCTCCATTCGCCAGAATATGAGAGAGGGGATTGTGGTAGAGGAGTGATATATACCGTACAATGTTACCTTCGAGACCGAAGCACTGTAATGCCGAGAACATATAGGGCCAGGATACTCTGTCGAATGCTTTTTTCGAGTCAAACACTATTGTTTAATTGACATATTGTCGTTGCCGTTATGAGTTTAATAATATGGGAGCTCGCCGCTCTGCCCTTAACAAATCCGACTTGTGACTCTGAAATTAGAGATGGTAGGGACTGCATTTAACCTGTTTGCTAATACTTTTGCCAATATTTTACAGTCACAGTTTAAAAGCGAAATCAGTCTATAAGAGGCCGGGTTCGTAAGATCCTTCCCTGGTTATGTGAGAATCGTTATGTGAGCCGTATTAAAGTCCCGTGGGAGTTGCCCTCTGTTAGGACTGTGTTGAAAAACTTCGCCAGTAGTGGAGATAGATTTATGTTCAAAATTTTATAAAAGTCATAAGATAGGCTGTCTGGGCCTTGGTATTTTCCCGCTGCTATGGCGCCTACAACATTAGATACATCTTGGATTTGAAGGGGTTTGTTCAGGTAGGTCAGTTGCACTTCAGTTATCTGGTGAAGTTCTATGCCTTCAAAGAAGGACTCCTCTTCCGCCCTCCCTTCCAGGGCATCGTCAGGGTATAAAAGTCTCGAAAGACCTGACAGATGTCTGCTTTGAGGTAACCATTTTCCCCGTTTTGGTCTTCAAGTTAGGAATGAGGGCCTGGCTTCTCCCTGTCCTGATTACATTGGCCAGGTATTTCCCTGCTTTAAAGCAGGGAAAGTTTAAAGCAGAAATTTGCAATGATTGTTGAACTCTACAGTGAAGTAAAGAATTGAGACTTTCCAGGAGTGCGAAGTAACTATGTTTATTGGTGAGAGATGGTTTGTGTAGAAACTCTTTCTTGGCTTGTTTTACCTTAGTTTCTAGTTGTAGAATAGAGCTGTTAATACGTTTTTTCCTTTTACTCACAAATGCAATAAATTCGCCTTGTAGGACCTTTCGCTGTTTCCCAGAGGAGAAATGGTTCGTTTTCGTGAGTCTGATTATTGGCCATAAAATCTAACCATTTCTCTTGAAGAGCAACTTGGAACTCTTTTATCTTTGCTTAAGAAATTTGTGGATCTCCAGGAATGGGGAGCATATTGTTCCCCCAACTGGGGAGAGTTTGACCCAAATGGGTGCGTGATCAGAGATTACCTGTTGCCCTATACATGCTTTTTGAATAGTGAAAAAAACAACTTAGATATGAGGATGTAGTCTATGCGCGATAATGTAGTGTGCGCCCTGGAAATGTGCGTGTAATCTCGTTCTTCTGGGTGCATGACTCTCCAAATGTCCAAGTCTAATTGTTAGCATAAAAGTTAGGTCAACCGCAGATGAAAAGAGGTTCTTTCTTGTCTCCTGGGCACTTATCTAGGGCTGGATCCGCTACCCAGTTAGTCACCCATGACACAGATTTCCCTGGGTTTGCTGCACAAGTAACTTAAATAGATTGGTGTAGAAGCTTTTAGAGTAATCGTGGATGCATAAATGTTACAGATAGAGATGGTCTTTCCATGAAGCAGGCCCTTAATGAACAAATATCTCCCCTCCGGGTCAGCTACAGAGTGTGTTATTTGGACATTCAGATTTTTTGGATAAGGACTGCAACTCCCTCTCTCCGTCCCTGCACAGCTGCATAGTAACATGCACTCACCCAATCTTTTTTTAAGCTTTTCAATTTCACTTTGTGAGAAGTGTGTTTCTTGTAGACAAGAATGTCTACAATGTCGTAACTTTTTTCCTTTAATCGGAGAATTTAAGCCATTGATATTCCCTGAATAAATGTGTGTGGCCATAAGTACCTTAAAGCGTTATAACCAAGTATTCAGCTAAGGGAAATTGGTTTTGTGGGGTCAGGCTGGGAACCCTACAATCCATTTTCAAACAAAGGGCACTTTGTATCTCTAAGTTCATGTAATGGCCACCCCAATCGCTAAGGTTGTACGGTCTCCCTGTACTGCTCGGATTTTGGTTTTTATCCATCTGCCCTCCCCCTTCCCTAATCCCCTATCGGTCATGGGGCCCTTGATATCGGGGGTCCCTGCTGGATCACGTGATCTCTGTGCTGGGATGCCGTGTCACCCCTGTTTGAGTAACAATACAACATGAAATTAAACATTTATCTCATACCATTAAGAAGGTCGTCAAACAAGCCGTCCCTGTCTTGCGCATAACTTTCAAACTTCAATAGAAACTTTGCAATCAGCATAGTTCTACCTTCATCTCTTGACTTCTCCGGTCCATATCCAAGCCTCTTGTGAGGAATAGCGAAGGGCCGAACAACTCCCATGGTATAGACCGATTCCACGAAGAATTATGTAGAGGAAGGCATCCTGAAAATCTCCACAGGACTTTGCTGTCTGTTCCTCCTGAGGTGCCCTTCAAGGTTCCTGGAGTTCTGGAAGATGGTTTTCAGAGCTTGGCTAAAATTTCACTCACTTCGGCACTTCCCCTTCCATCTCAGAAGTCTTAATGTCCCAGTGCAGGTAGTTTCATATTTTGGGTCAGCAGGGTCTTAGTATCTCGCTGTTCTTTCCTCATAGTTTGGCTTTACTGGTAATTAGTCATATAAGCCCCCTGAGGATGGAGTGATGCTGGACATAATCTTCCACTTGTTGTTAGAACTGTTCCTCCACTTTGCATCCCCCGCCCCTCCCCGAGGTCTAGTGGGTCTGCAACATTTACAGTGGATGAGGGTAGGTTTCTTGGCATTTCTTTTCAGGTGTAGCGGTAATTCGCACACATGGTGGGTATTGCAAATTACCTGTTTACTGTCATCAACTCCCCAGTTCAAGTTAATGAAGTGCTTCACCTCCCTTTCTTCGGGGTTTGTTTGTTTTTTTTGTATTGATTTATTTAATTATTTTTCGAAAGAACATCTGAAGCATAGGTGAACTGTCTTTGCGGTATGAGCCACCTCAGTTCTATGCTCATTAGTATCTATCCGGAGATTTTTGATCAGAATCCGGAGACTTAACTCCCGAAGGTCATCTCGATAAAAGATTGTGCGGCTTGCAGGCTTTCAAAAGCTTTCAACTGCCGTTATGCCAGATTCGGAGCTTGGCCGGAAACCCAAGCGTAAATTTGATTTTCTTGTGAAATAGGGTTGAACACAGCAGCGAGAAGGCTTTGTGTGGGCACCCTGGCTGAGTAGTCCTGTGTGATTTGGATCGGGCTATTCAGGTAGTGAATATCTGGGTGTTTCCTGATCTCCTGCGTTATCAGCGCTTTGCGTGAAAAACTTTAAATTTTTGCGATTACAATCCTTGGATGCTGGTCCATCCCACGTTTCAGACCTAGGCGATGGGCCCCTCCACTATGAGTTTTGCTTGAAGGTCTGGCAGTTGTAAAACATCAGGCAGCCAGGTTTCTAAAATGGGCACAATTTGAGCGTCTTCAATAGATTCCGGGAAACCTAGAAATCTAAGGTTCGCTCAACGCGATCTGTTCTACGTCGTCTATATTTGCAGCTTGTTTGCTCACAGTTTTTTCAAGGCGCCAATTTTTCGTTCTTCACTGGTGGCGTCGTCTTCTAGAAGGGATATTCGTCCCTCCGCGTGGCCCATCCTTGGGCTTAACTCGGCCAGGGCAGTCTTGATGTCATCCAGTTGTGTGCCAATGCCCGCTAATATTTCCTCAAGTGCCAAATGAATTAGGTCTTTAATTTCTGATAGCAGGTGGTCATTGCGGGTCTGTTCCGAAGGGATTTCTTTCCCCGTGAGTGGCCCAGCCGCCATTTTATCTTCTTGGGCTCGGTTTTTTTCTTTCTCCCTTCTACCACCTCGCACCACCTTCGGTGGGGTTTTGTTCATAAAGGATACGATCAACATGAGCCAGGTATTTTATTTCCTTTCCTTTCCTGGGAAAATTTGACTGGTCAGGTCAGCTTTAAATCAGTTTTTGGTGGTGCGGCGTCCGGAGCTGTGCAGAGCACGTCCTGCCTAGCCCAGGCACATCTTGTGACCTCAAGAGGTTTTTGGGCTTTTCTTAAGAGCTCATCCAATTCTTTCCAAGCTGCAGTTAGTTTAACCTTAGATGTACTGGAAATATATTGCATATGAATATGCTTTAACCTAGCTATTTTCTTAGATCTAATAACCTACGATCCTGTTCCTTTTTTCTGTTAACCTGATATTCCAAGACATGGCCCCTCAGCACCACCTTCGCTGCATTCCAGTACAGCATTGGATCTAGGTCAGTAGTGAAGTTGAATTCAACATAATCTTTCCAAAGATCTCTGAGAGGAAACAAAGATCTTATGCAGCCAAGGTTGCACTGACATGTGCACTCACCAGACTTCAACAAAAGGTGGTAACCACAATGGAGTGATCAGAAAAAGGCACATCACTAATATAATTATGAGATAATTTGTTGAACAACGCTTCAGCAATCAATAAGTAGTCAGTACGTGTGTAGACATTATGAGCATTGGAGAAAAAGGTAAAGTCCTTATCCTCTAAGGCAAGGTTCTCTATGAATCAATTAACTGCAGCTCATGACAGATTCCCTACCCTCAAGTCAGCTTGGTTTTTTTTTGTTTTGTGTTTTTGAGGGTTTTGGAAGGCTTACAATCTTGCATGGGTTATCTGCAAAATTGAAGTCCCCCCAACATTAATGGAATAACCCTCTCACTGAGATAACTGGACAATAATATCCACAAAGAAGCCATGTGAATAAGAGTTTGGGGCATAAATTTGGCAAAAATGACTTTGACACCCTGTAAAACACACACCACCATGACGTACCTCCCATTTAAATCTTTGAGAATTTTTTCACGTTCAAAGTGCACAGCTTTGTTTAATTGTTAGCTACCCCACGTTGCTGTGATTGTATAGGAGGAGTAGTAACTATGACCCACCCATTCCCTCTGGAGCTTGCATGCTCAATATCTTCCCAAGTGGGTTTTTTGCAAAAAAAAAAGCCACTGATATTTTTTGATTACCTAGATCTGAGAGTAGTTTTTCATTTTATGGGAGAATGCAAACCATTTATATTCAATGTGCAAAATTTCAGATCCCCATTGATCATCTAGGAGAATGAGTACCATAGAGAAAACAAGAACGTTCAAAGAGAGAAGGACCCACCAGCTCAAATCCCACTGCCCACTCTTCAGTGTATCCCAAGGGAGCAGAGCAGTATTCCTCAAAATATTTTGCCCAGTGATGAAAATCATATATGCAACTGAGTCTGCCGCCGCCCTGACCAGCACCTGGGCCACGGGCCCTGCCCTGACCAGACCAGCCAGCCGCTGACCTCACATCCGGCCGGTGTCACTTCCAGCCAAAGAGACCTTTAAATTTAGACCTGCAGCTCCGGTGCGCTCTTTCACCTCCCTACAGCTCTGCGATCGGTGCAGACCCGTCGGGGTCAGGAGCCAGGGGCTTGACCTCGATCTGTGTCTCGCCGCTGCTGCTACTACCGCGGTCCACCGCACCTACCGGAAGAGACAACGCCTCTCCGGAGCCCTTTTCTGCCGCCGCAACATGAGTCTGCCGCCGCCCCGACCAGCGCCTGGGCCACGGGCCCTGCCCCGACCAGACCAGCCAGCCGCCGACGTCCCGCCCAGCCGCTGACCTCGTATCCGGCCGGCATCACTTCCAGCCAAAGAGACCTTTAAATTGAGACCTGCAGCTCCGGCGCCGCTCGCCAAGGAGCACAACCTAAGGGGCCTGCCCCTTAGTGCGCCCCTTCGTGCGTCCACTTTGGCCCACAACCCATACCTAACTCTGGTGGCTGCAACCCGCCAACTTCCCTCACCCCAAGGCACTGGTCTCATCCTAGGATCAGTAACTACCAGACCATCGCCCACCAGATCTCCCAGCCCCTACGGGGACCACCAAACGCTGCATGCATGTATGTATATTACATATTGCATACTCGTCTTATAAACGTTGTAATTACTCACCTCACCATCCCAATCCTTGCACGAATCTCTGTACCATCTGAGGATACTCAGCTGAACACTTTATCTAATCCCTCTTTGATTTATGTCCTCCCAAGCAACAATACCCCCCTATTCATCTCCTCACCTATCAAACTCCCCTCTCCGCTTCCAGTCCTACCCCCTCCATCTTACACTTGCACCATCATGATAAATTTCCCTATTCCCATTATTCACCGCCGCCTCCCATCCTCCCCCACACCACTCCGCCAATTCAGCACAAATTCCTCCTCCCTATCCTCACCTCCCCCATGACTCAGCTATTAGGACTCACTACCCTCTCATTCTGTTCAACCAACAATCTTTATCCAAAAAAACCCCCATTCTCAAAGATATTCTGATAGACTGCAAACTTGACATCTGCGCAGTCACAGAAACCTGGCTCAAGGATACAGACATAGACACCTTAAACCAGCTCCCTACACCCACCTACGACATATTCAACATTCCCAGACCCAAAAAAAGAGGTGGAGGCCTACTCCTAGGTGTAAAAAAGCACCTCATACTCAGGCACATGAGCATTGACACCCCATCCAAATTTGAACTACGCCTGTTCAAATCACAGGAAATCCAGATCTGCCTTGTATACACGCCCCCAGGTCTCCTAGAGCACAACCCATCCCCCCTAATAGAATTCATATCTGAAAACATCAATATCGAAGTTCCAGCTGTCATTCTCGAGACTTCAATCTCCATGATGACTCTACCCCACTCTCCTCCTCTTGCGACACGTTACTCAACTCACTCCAGGCCATTGGCTTTAGTCAGCTCATCTCAGCCCCTACCCCTAAAGCCGGACACACTTTAGACCTTATATTCATCAACTCAAGCATCACGTCCCCCATACCCCTCCTGCACCCCAGTACCCTGGTCAGATCACGTCCTTATTGAAGCTCATCTTTCCATACACCCTGAACCTCAGTAATACTTCCCACAGCAATACCATCATTTTCAGAAAGCCCTGCCCCTCCGAGGACCTAATAGCAGCACTCACAATCTCCCTTCCTAACCTAGACTGCACCGCCCCTGAAGCTGCCCTCAAATCATGGAGCAATCTTACCCTTGAAAACAAAGAGGTAGGCGATCTATGATAGCCGTAAGGATAAACACAAACAATAGATGCCTGATCTTTTTCCAAATGTTTATTAAGCAAGACGTGTTCAAAAATCGCCCGACTCAGTAGCAGCAGAGACCGGGAGTGAAGTGCTGTTTGCAGAAGCATTGCTGACAGTAATTGACTGTACATCGGATGAGAAATACACTACTGAGATTTTTTCATAACTGTGGAGTGTTGAAGCCCCTGAGGCAGCGGTTTTTGAACCGCGAAACTCGGCCTGAGTCGGGCGATTTTTGAACACGTCTCTGCTTAATAAACATTAGGAAAAAGATCAGGCATCTATTGTTTGTGTTTATCCTTACGGCAATCTTACCCTTGACATAGCAAATGAACTATGTCCCCTCATATACCGAGACATACACCCAACTCAAAAAAAAATAGAAACCCTTGGTACACCCCTGAATTAAAGACAATGAAAAACAATCTCAGACTGAGAGAAAGAAACTGGCGCAAGAACCCCTCCACGCATCTTGCAACCATGTACAAATCCAGCCTGCACACATACAGACTTGCCACTCTTAAAACTAAACGAGACTTCTATGCCTCCAAAATTCACAAATACATGTACAACCCCAAAGCCCTGTTCTATGTATCTGACCTCACCAAATCCTCGTGCCCGCCATCCCCGATAACGAAGCCTCCAATAAATGTGAAAAACTTGCTCTATTTTTCCACAATAAAATAGCCAACATCCTTCTTAGATTTCCCATCACCCCACCTCGCCTGTCACCCCACCATTACCACCGCCAACCTAATTTCCCTCGACCCAACCTCCTCAAAAGAATAGAATCTATCCTAAAAAAACTCAAACCAGCATCCCACCCCACAGGCACCATACCCACAAAAACACACTCCTATCCATCCCCAACGGCATAGCCAAACCCTTAGCAGATATCATCAACTGCTTCATAACCCATGGCACAGTCCCTGACTTTCAAGCATGCTGTTGCCAAACCCCTCATCAAAAGACCCCGCAAACTGCCGCCCCATCTCCAATCTGCCATTTATTGCAAAAATCCTGGAAAAAGTGGTAAACACTCAACTAATGGACTACCTTGATGACAACAACATTCTACACCCCCTGCCCAATTTGGCTTTCGTAAACACCTAAATACTGAAGCCCTCTTACTCACCCTCTCTGACACCGTCCTCAGAGATATTGATCAAGGCCACAGCTACCTCCTCGACATTTCTGCTGCGTTTGACACCATAAGTCACAACCTCCTCCTATCCCGCCTCTCTGACATTGGCATATCTGGCACAGCCCTCATTTGGTTTGCATCATACCTAGCCAACAGAAAATTCTCAGTCAAGATAGGCAACTCAGAATCCTCACTCTACTCCCTCACCCAGGGTGTTCCACAAGGCTCATCACTCTCCTCCACCCTATTTAAATATACCTCCTGCCCCATGCCACCTCCTAACTGACATGGGACTCAAATTTTATATCTACGCCGATGAAATTCAAATCATCATCCCAATATAAGACTCTATTTCAGAAACTATAAAATTCTGGGAGGAATGTCTAAATTCCATAAACAACCTATACTCACAGCCCTCCACCTAGCTCTGAACTACTCCTCATATCCAACCATCAAAGCCCAAAGCCTTCACTCTCAAGTGACCCTGCCTACAACTCCATAGCTTCTCAGCCCTGCGAATGAGACCTCTGAGTCAAATTGACAATCATTAAACATGAAAAAACACATCAACAAAGTCCTGAAAGAAGGATTCTACAAGCTCAACATCATGAAAAAGCTCAAAACGCTCCTCCACACCCAAGACCTCCGCACTGTCATTCAGGCAACCCTCTCATCCAAACTTGACTACTGTAACTCCCTCTTTCTTGGCCTCCCCTACTCCACTATAAGACCACTCCAAATGCTGCAGAACGCTGTAGCAAGAACCATCACCATGCACGCAAATCCGACCACACCACCCCCATCCTCAAAGATCTCCACTGGCTCCCCATTCCCTCTCGCATCCTCTTCAAAACCTTAACTATCATTCACAAATCCATCTACAAACACAACTCAAACTGGCTTGACAAACCATTCCATTTCTTACAATCCAGCTGTCCCACCCGAACTAACCGTAATGGCATGCTCCATATCCCACCCCCCCCCCCCTCAAAAAGGCACACCTATCTTCTACAAGAGATCGAGCGCTGTCCATTGCTGGTTCCACCCGCTGGAACAAACTTCCTGTGAACCTCCGCCTTGAGCCCTGTTCCTCCAACAAATTCAAAAAAAAATTAGACTTGGCTCTTTAAACAGGCTTACCCAGAATAGGACCACCCGCCTTCCATCACCTTCATTTATTCCCCTATTGATATCAACTTGAACCCTGAAACCATGTAATTATGACATGTCTCTACCATTTATCAATATAATTTTGTAACGATGTAATCATGTTATCTTCTACGCAACCTTCTATGTAATCAAAATCGTTATCCTTTATGCAACCTGTTTCCTTTTCTGTTTCTGCCTATCTATATACACATATATTTATATATTGAGTTTTCTCTTAGCCCAGTTACCCCTCCCTTGTTTTTTGTAATTTCTACTTTCAGTTTATGTAAACGATATGCTGTTCACACTAATATCGGTATAGAAAAGCAACTAAATAAATATCCACACAACACACACACTCAATATTAAACACCCCCCCCCCCCCCCATGAATCAACAAGTTATAACTCTGTATTCCAGTACAGTCTGCTCAAGTCCAGAGCCTGCTTTGACTCTGCTCACAGCATGTCACTCCACCACTCCAGGATCTGAGACTCCACACGTGACTGTCGGGGCTTCAGGAGTCACCAATACTTCAAGATCATTGTGAAGCAAAAAAAAAAAAAGAGAGAAATTCTTGGTACCATGGAAAGAAAGCTGAATGTTGAAGTGGATTCCACGTTTTTCTCTCATCCCGTTCACATTAACAGATCAAAAGAAGCAGGATCCGGTCATTAAGTACAGCTACAGACTATAGTTCAATGAAAACTGCACAGGGCATAAAAAAAACGTGAAAGATTATCCAAAACTCTCTGCATCAAAAAATCATCACAGCAAAAAGACATAATGAAGTCATAATGAAGAAAAACTGTTGAATAATGGCGGCAGTTAACTTAAATAAGGTGGTATTCCTCTATTATATAATTTCCTTCTATGTCTGCTGCATTCACCTCAGTAACTAAATAAGGATCAGCTGCTGGCATAATCAGAGAGAATCCATAAATTGTTTCAACTCCTTTTTAGTAAGCTAAGAAGGACCCGAGTGTTTCCCTGGTACGTGACTCTCAATCGCGGCAGATACTGCAGTGAAAACTTTATGCCCTCAGTAAACAGCGCAGAACAATAGGGCAGCATTTCCTTCCTTGCTGCCAGCACTTTTGCTGAAAAATCTGAGAAAATAAGGATTTTGTTTTCATGCAAAAATTCTTCTTTTTCCAGTAGGCTTCCAATATCTTCATTATGTCTAGGCCTTTGTGCCCCAGCAGTTTTAAGTCCCAGTCATTGCACTCACTCAACCAGGATTTGACGGTCCGTGCCAGAGACTCCAAGATTATTGGGATGCCAAGCCTCACACCATCGAATAAGCGCCTCATCCTGTATGGATTCTGTTATGGTTATGAGGTGTTGGAGTGGATTCTTAGGTACTGCAGTGATGGCCACTCCCACGGGGAGGAGCCCTCTGAGGAACTGAAGTACTAGACTAGACTCTATACACTCAAACACAGAGAAGTTGTATTTATTGTACAGCTCGATGGTACTGCCCGGGGAGCAGGCAGCAGTGAAGGTAACCCAGTGAAGTAGTCCAGGGGTCCTCAGCAGAGGAGATCAGTCTCACACTTGAGTAGATGATAGGGAGCGTGGCATAGCTGGGACAGGTCCCGGATGTAGGCGCTGGAGCTGAAGATGAGACAGACTGAAAGGTTAGTACTCACAGAAGCTGTATAGTTGAAGGTCTTGGCAGGCAGAAGTTGATAGTGGCAGACACCAGATTAGGGAGAGCAGGCCCTCGAGGAGCGAGTACCCGGTATCCCAAGATAGGTTCCTGAAATACAGCAGAAGGGCCCCCGAGGAGTGGGTACCCAGGTTAGTGAGGAATTACCCCGAAGGGCAAAGAGAGCTTCCTGCGGCAGCTGAGAAGTGGCAGAGCAGCTTAGACCAGAGGCAATACAATCCTTGCTAGCTCAGTTTGTTAGCAAACGAAGGGCAGGCTAAATACCAGGATGTCATGACATCACTCGGAGGAGATGCCCCCGAGGTTTCCGCCATGACGTGGATATAGACGTGGGTGGCATGCGCGCGCACCCTAGGAGGCCCTCAGGAAAATTATGGCGAAACGGTCACCGTTGCCGATCCAGGGACACCAGAGAGAGTGGCATGAAGACGCAGCAGCAGCAGCCATCTTCCCAAGGCTTGAGGAGAGAGAAGGAAAAGTTGAGGCACAGAGGTCAAAGCCGTCTGAGACAGACGGACGCAACAGATTCCAGCACTCCCAAAATGTGAATATTATTCAGTCTACTCTGATTTTTCCAAATCATCAATTTTGTTTTCCAACTCTTTGTGGCATTTTTGGAACCAGCTCAATTTGTCATCTGCCAAGTCTAAAAGATCCTCATGGTGAGCCACTTTCTGATCCAGCGCAGTTAGAGACTGTGTAGTTTCAAACTTCTCATGTAATTCGTCTACCGACAATTGCAACTTTTGCAATTTGTCATTCAAAGTGGTCGAGACAGCTTGCATTAATTCGTGCACCAGAGCCTCTGACACGTTCTCCACCAATGTAGGGGCCTCCAACGCCATTTACTCTTCCTGCAGGGAAGGCTTCTCAGTAATTGTTTTTCTTTGCCTGTTCATTTCCCTGTGTTTTTCACACACCAAATAATTAAAGTAGATGTTGAAGTCTGGCAGCTATTTAGACCATGGTTCTCAAAAAAAAAAAAATCACCATATTAAGGTGCATAGGTAGTGTGCTGGCTCAATAAGAAATGCACGGATTTTCCTCTTCCACACAGCTAACTTTTCTACTTAATCAGTATTAAGGCAAAGATCTTTTAAGTTTGAAATTATTTATTATACAGATAATTTTCCAGTATTTACAATTGTTGCTTCCAAACGTATATATGCCCCAGGCAGAGATCTTTGTAGCTGGAGATAGGTAGGAGAAGGGAGATGGAGTTTCTTGGGATTCAGGGTGAGAAGGCAAGGGGTTCTGAAGCTGATTAGTCTTTAGGATTAAAGCAATGAGAAGAAATGTAAAAAAGCTAATTGTATTACAGAGGCTGCAGGTACTTCTAGCCTTAAGGCAGCATGCTTGAGACTGACTAACAGTCTTGGAGAGTGATTACAGGAAACATCCCAACAAGCTGGGGCTAGAGGGCGAGATCCAATGGTAGCGAGCCTAGGATCTATGTGACGTGGGGGGGATGAAGGGCAGTTCCTTGAGCCAATAAGGCACTTAAGAAGACTCAAGTTTAGATTGAGAGGGCATGTAGACCCTTCCCAATGAGAGTAGCAGGGGGGAGGGAGTTTCTCTTAAAGCAAAACTCCCCTTAATGGCAGGGCTCACAGGCTTTATCATGGGTTACAAATAAGGACTGCACTAGACACAGTGAAACTGCAATGTATATACAGATACCAAAATGTACCCACTGCTGGGGACAGAACAGGTAGTGACTCCCAAGGAGCTCAGAACTGCGACCTCCACTCAGGCCAGCTGCAATCAGAAGTCCAGCAGATTAAATTTAATATGGAAAAGTGCAAGGTGATGCATTTAGGGAAAATAGCCCATGATATTAGGTTCTATATTAGGAGTTACCGCCCAGTAAAAAAGATCTAAGCATCATAATGGATAATACATTAAAATTGTTTCAAATTGCAGTCAAAAAGTAAACAATGTTAGGAATTATTAGGAAGGGAATGGTGAGTAAAACAGAGGATGTCATAATGCCTCTCTATTGCTCCATGGTGACACTGCACCTTGAATACAGTGTGCAATTCTGGTCACTGTATCTCTAAAAAGATATACTTGCACCGAAGAAGGTACAGAGGAGGGCGATCAAAATGATAAAGGGGATGGTACTGCTCCCCAATGAGGAAAGGCTAAAGAGGTTAGGGCTGTTCAGCTTGGAGAAGAGACGGCTGAGGGGGGGATATAATAAGTCTATAGAATCATGAAAGGAACAGGTAAATGTCGATCGGTTATTTATTCTTTCAGATGATACAAGGACTAGGAGGCACTCCATGAAGTTAGCAAGTAACACAATTAAAACAAGAAGGGGGTTGCTCTTCCGCCGGAGCCGGGAATGGTCGCATAGACGAAGGGCTCTCTCCCTCGGAACATAAAACTGATTATAAACCTTGCAGAGGACGCTCAAATTAAATTTCGGATCTCCCCAAGCACTGCAGATACTTTGCTGATGATGGCAAAGCGGAAAACGGCTGACCTCAAGCAGTTTTCGTTTAGTAAACTGCTGCCGGAGATGGCAGCATGGACAGGCCTGAGCAGGCCACAACAAGCAGCCCCGCGGCACTTCCCCAAGATGGCGCTGGCGATGTTGAGCCAGCAGGTACTGGAACATAGCTAGTTTACCAGCAGCTGTGAGATAAGATCCGGGGGTGATTCCTAGAGTTCAGGTCAGATCTCAAAACACATAAACAAGAATTTCTCGTCTCCATTAATGATTTAAGAGATGATTTCCACAACTTGGGCCATCGGGTTGATGATATTGATGTGCAAACGAACACCATGCTGCGGCATTAAATAAATTGGACAAGCAACATAGTTTGCTGGAATATGAAATGACTTCCCTTCAGGATAAAGTTGAAGACCTGGAGAATAGATCCTGCAGGTGGAATATTTGCATAAGGGGGGTCCCTGACTCGACAGAGTATGGTAATGCACAAGAGGTGGCTGAAAAGGTGTGCAGATTTTTGCTACTAGAGGGGCACCCACAGCCAGCTATCTTGGAAGAAACACCACGAGTTATTAAGATAGAGCGCACAGAGCGTTGGGACCACGGTCAGATGCTCAACCACGTGATGATATATGCTTTCACAGCTACTTACAAAAATTGCAAATCCTTGATGCAGCAAATAAACAAAACAATTGGTCATGGGAGGGCCATTCGCTAAGCATATACCAGGATCTGGCGCCATCCACGTTGCGGCGAAGATATGAACTGTGAGAGGCAACCTCTTCTTTTTTTTTTTTTTTTTTTTGAGGGCTGAGAACATCTGATTATAGATGGACCTTTCCCTTCGGACTTCAGTTTACGGTGAAAGGAATAACACAGAGTTAAAACGACCACTGAGGTGGTGGAGGTACTGGAAAAAGCTGGACTTCAACCTAACATCGCTAATGCAAAGAAGACACCTAAGCCACAGAGAATGGATGATCATCCCTGTTGGCACAGAGTGGGCAAAGGAGGGAAACACTTGCAGAGGCATTCAGTGGACTCTAGATCAGCTCTCTCGGATCAAGGATGAATGACTGAGGATTTTCTGTAGTTTCTATGGAAGTTATTTTGTCGAGTCATTGACTTCTGCAAGATGTTCAGAGAGGAGCCACTAGCACATTCCCAACTTAGTGCTGGCGCAGATTGCTGGGGGTGGCTCTCACCCTATATTATGGAGTTCTGACTTACTGGATTTTTGTTTTGCAGTTTGACTTTTGCTTAATATTATTGAAGAGATACAACTATTCTGGCATTTAATCATATATCACAAAACTACAGATATCCAAAAACCAATAATGACATATATAGTATTCCAAACTTTATTAATATTCAAATTGGAAAAAATTCCAAAGAAACAACCTTTTAAAATCTCACACAAGGAATATCAACCTCAAACCATCCCACCTAATCACACATTCATACCTCACTCACCGCACACATTTCTTCAATACCTTTTAAAAACATCTTCATTTTCAAATTGAATTTTTACATATAACCCAAAATTTCCATTCACTTTACAAATTCTTCGAATTGAATTACAAGCGGAGAAAAATTCAATTTCCTAAATTTTTGCACATTCTCATAACAAAATTATTTCTATTCTTCTTCCTCTCTTCTTGATCTTCTCAACATGTTTCGCCTTACACAGGCTTCTTCAGGAGAATTTTTAAAGAATTCCTGCTGCTTATATATTCTCTTCATTCATATTCATGAGTTCAATATTCCTGTATAAATGACATCTACAATGAACAACATCCCCAATCAATTTTGAACATTTAAATAAGCAAATATCCCACCACAACTTTGTATACAATATTTCTCTTTGACATAACATTTTCACATATTTACCTATACGTCCCATAGGCATTTAGAACAGACACGTCCCCGACTCTTAATCCTCCGCACATCTCAAATGAACTCTCACATAAGCGCCATTCTCACCAAATGGCGTTGTCGTTTCTTATGAGTTTACCTATAGCGATTCAAATCAGAATAAACTTCTCTTAAACATTTTTATCAAAATGCCATCCTATAATTACCCCACAGGAAAGAATTTCTATATACCAAAATACTGCAGAAAAATCAAAGGAGACTCACCTCATAAGACTCTAAAACCAACTACTTCCACCAGCTCTGAATGCCGACATCAAACCGAGGGATAGACCAACTCCTCCCCTTCAACCTACTCAAACTGAACCACACCTACTTCCTCATCCCTTCATTCAACCACCTCCAAAATAGTTTAAAGGGACTATCCATTCACCCAAACCAGAAAACATTTTTATTTTTTTAGAAGACAATATTGAGCAATAATTCCAAACTGACTTACTCAAAAAAGTCCTCCCAAAAATCAAAAACATACAGCCCAATTGATTTTGTCATTTAAACCATTTGGCCATAAAGTACCTAAAGAGAAAATCCATCTCTGTTCTGATCTCATTAGAATTTTATTCAGATTTCCCCCACGTTTACTTTTTACTTCTTGAATAACAAAAAACCGGAGATCTTCTACTGTATGTTGAAACTCCCGCCAATGCTTCACTAATGGGGCAGTTTCTACTTCATTCCGAAGTCTACTGCAATGTTCCTGAATCCATGTTTTTATTTTCCTCGATGTCTTTCCTACATAGAACAGCCCACACGGACATTTTATAATATATACCACTGACACAGACTGGCAGTTAGTAATCCCTCGCAGGAAAACCTTTTCTTGTAACCGGCTGAATAAAAAACTGTACTGACATACATAATCTACAAATACTGCAATTCTGACATGGATAATGTCCTCCTGTTCCACAGTCCCAATTTTTCTTATGTCAAATCAGAGTGCACTAAAATATCCCGAAGATTTTTTGATCTTTTAAATGCAAATGTCATTTATACAGGAATATTGAACTCATGAATATGAATGAAGAGAATATATAAGCAGCAGGAAATTCTTTAAAAATTCTCCTGAAGAAGCCTGTGTAAGGCAAACATGTTGAGAAGATCAAGAAAAGAGGAAGAAGAATAGAAATAATTTTGTTATGAGAATGTGCAAAAATTTAGGAAATTGAATTTTTCTCTGCTTGTAATTCAATTTGAAGAATTTGTAAAGTGAATGGAAATTTTGGGTTATATGTAAAAAATCAATTTGAAAATGATGTTTTTAAAAGGTATTGAAGAAATGTGTGTGGTGAGTGTGGTATGAATGTGTGATTAGGTGGGATGGTTTGAGGTTGATATTCCTTGTGTGAGATTTTAAAAGGTTGTTTCTTTGGAATTTTTTCCAATTTGAATATTAATAAAGTTTGGAATTCTAGATATGTCACTATTGGTTTTTGGATAATATTATTGGAAGCCAAGTTTTTTTCTAGGCTAAAACTGTGTTCGGGGGGGGGGGGAGGGGTATGGTTGCGGCCTTTCCTGACTGCGCTGGGGGCCCCTCCCATGTGAGGAGTGGACCACCCTGGAGGTTTGAAAGGGAGTGGGAATGGGAAGGCTCTCCTATTCGAATAATTTCTAATGGATATATCAGGAGACTTCTGTTTTTCAGTTGCAGAGCACACATCAAGGCGCTAAAGATGTTGTTTTGATTTGTGTATGATGACGCAGATAGAAAATATTGTTTCTATTAATGTTAAAGGCCTTAATCATTATTATAAATGCCATTTATTGGAACGAGAGCTGATGGCTAATGGAGTGTCTATAGCACTGCTGCAGGAAACCCATTTACGTAAAAGGTATGAATATTTATTATCAGACAATATCCCCATAAATATCTCTCCGCAAGTACTAAAGGGGCCAAATATGCGGGGGTAGGCATTTTAGTAGCAAAAGATTTAATTCATGAGGTATTGATTTTAACTACTGACCCGCAGGGGCATTATGTTATTTTAAAGTTACGCCTGGGTAGGGAATTGATTAACATTAGTTTCATTATATGCTCCAAACTCCGGACAGGGATCCTTCTTTCGTGAGCTAGACACTCTATTAGTGCAGCATGCCGAGGGGTTTTTAATATTGGGGGGAGATTTTAATGTGACCTATAATCCTCTACTTGATAACTCCACAAGGGTTTCCACTACGGCTATCTCTGCCCGACAATCCCTTGTTTCCTTGATGAGGTGCTGGGGTTTGCAGGATACATGGAGGCAGAGACACCCGGCCACCCATACTTATTCCTATTATTCACATGCACATCAGTCTTACTCTAGGATAGATTATTTTTGGTTGATACTCAACTGCAAAATAGGTTCTATGCCCATCCTAACCACCCTATCACATAGACAGATTGTGTGCCAGTATGGATCGTGGTACAGTTTATGCTTCCATATTCTTGGCAACGCTACTGGCGATTAAATGAAACCTTACTGAATGACACTTCTATCCTAACTAGGCGAGAGGCTTCAGGATTACTTTATTATTAATTTTAAAGTGAATCATACTCCTCCTACTCCAATAGTCTGGGAATGTTCTAAAACTGTGGTTCGGGGTCTACTTCTATCCCAAGCTACCTACTGTAAAAAAAACAGAAGGAGACACAACAGGCCCATCAACTAAAGAGTAGCAAATCACCTAGACTGGATGTTAGGCATTCTAGAGTACTGAAGGAACTCAAAAATGAAATTTCTGATCTATTAGTTAAAATTTGTAACCTATTATTAAAAGCATCCATTGTACCTGAAGACTGGAGGGTGGCCAATGTAACCCCAATATTTAAAAAAGGCTCCAGGGGTGATCCTGGTAACTATAGACCAGTGAGCCTGACTTCAGTGCCGGGAAAAATAGTGGAAACTATTCTCAAGATCAAAATCATAGAGCACATAAAAAGACATGGTTTAATGGAACACAGTCATCATGGATTTACCCAAGGGAAGTCTTGCCTAACAAATCTGCTTCATTTTTTTGAAGGGGTTAATAAACATGTGGATAAAGGTGAAATGGTAGATGTAGTGTATTTGGATTTTCAGAAGGCGTTTGACAAAGTCCCTCATGAGAGGCTTCTAAGAAAACTAAAAAGTCATGGTATAGGAGGAGATGTCCTTTCATGGATTACAAACTGGTTAAAAGACAGGAAACAGAGTAGGATTAAATGGTCAGTTTTCTCAGTGGAAAAGAGTAAACAGTGAAGTGCCTCAGGGATCTGTAATTGGACCTGTACTTTTCAATATATATATAAATGATCTGGAAAGGAATACAACGAGTGAGGTTATCAAATTTGCGGATGATACAAAATTATTCAGAGTAGTTAAATCACAAGCGGATTGTGATACATTACAGGAGGACCTTGCAAGACTGAAGATTGGGCA
The DNA here is from genome assembly GCF_901001135.1 of Rhinatrema bivittatum. NCBI lineage: Eukaryota > Metazoa > Chordata > Amphibia > Gymnophiona > Rhinatrematidae > Rhinatrema > Rhinatrema bivittatum. The sequence goes on along the minus strand of NW_021821343.1, from coordinate 7,645 downwards.
TCCAAATGGCAGGTGAAATTTAATGTGGGCAAGTGCAAGGTGTTGCACATAGGGGAAAAATAACCCTTGCTGTAGTTACATGATGTTAGGTTCCATATTAGGAGCTACCACCCAGGAAAACGATCTAGGCATCAGGCCACTCTCCTGTGCGCGCGATTCAGTAAAAATATTCAAATTAGGGCCCGCGGTAAAAAGAGGCGCTGGGGACACTAGCGCATCCCTAGCGCCTCTTTTTTTTTTTTTTTTTTTGACAGGAGCAGCAGCTGTCAGCAGATTTGACAGCCGACGCTCAATTTTTGCCGACGTCTGTTCTCAAACCCGCTGACAGCCACGGGTTTGGAAACTGCACGCCGGAAAAATTGAGCGTCCAGTTTTCGAGCCGCGGGCTGATTAAAAATTTTTTTTTTTAATTATTTTTTACTTTTGGGACCTCCGACTTAATATCGCCATGATATTAAGTCAGAGGGTGCACAGAAAAGCAGTTTTTACTGCTTTTCTGTGCACTTACCTGGTGCCGAGAGAAATTAATGCCTACCTTTTGGGTAGGCGCTAATTTCTGAAAGTAATGTGCGGCTTGGCTGCACATTTATTTACTGAATCGCGCGGTAATAACTAATAGGGCCATCAACATGCATTTGCATGTTGCGGGTGCTATTAGTTTTGGGGGGGTTGGACATGCGATTTCAACGCACTATTACCCCTTACTGAATAAGGGTAAAGCTAGCGCATCCAAACGCCGGTTAACAGTGTGCTCCGCCGGAGCGCACTGTACTGTATCGGCCTGATAGTGTCTGCACCACTGGCAGAAATGTTTAATTCCCTACGGGATGCCAATGTAGCGGGAATAATGATTTTAGCAAAACCAGGGAGGGACGCCACCTTCTGTGGCTCATATAGACCTATATCACTGATTATCCTAGACCTTAAAATCTTGGCAAGGATACTAGCAGAGCGTATGAAGATTGTCATACCCACCCTGGTTCATAGTGATCAAGTGGGTTTTATACCTGCTCGTATGGCAAGCGATAATATCCATAAAGTGGTCGATTAAGTGGACTGGGTTAAAGGTAGTAATATTCCATCTGTCTTATCTGTAGATGCCGAAAAGGCTTTTGATTTGGTTCACTGGCCTTTTTTACATTTTTTTTCACATATCAAAGCATTGATACAAGATTTGGGGGAAGTACTAAGTGAAGATCCGGTCATAGTGTTCTATAAGACAGCAAAATGATCTATTTCGGAGGCTATACAGGAGCATTGCTATAAAATTTATATAGATGGCATTTAACCCCGGCTAGACTTCATGCAATGTTCCCAATGTCACTGATAAATGTTGGAGGAATTGTGGGCAGACGGGCTCGTATATACATATCTGGTGGACCTGCCCCAAGGCGGTACTCTTCTGGGACAAGATCAGAGGCTGGCTAGCCGACCTAGAAGTTGGAGACGAGTCCTTAGCACTTAATCATGTTCTGTTAAATATGCCTGCAAAGAAGCTTAGTAAAGCACAACAAACATTTAGTTTACAGGTATATATTGCTGCTCGTTGTGAGTTGGTGAGGGCATGGAAGCAGCTTGACCCTCCGTCTCTAGCGGCTGTGATTCATAGGCTCCACTCACACTATCAAATGGCATACCTCACTGCTGTGAAGCGTGCCAGGGTAGCAGCTTTCCATGAAATATGGGATCTGATGAAGGTGTGGCTAAAAGGCCATAGCTCAGTAGGATAAATGGAGCTTTGTCCTGTTTTCAATTGTTCCATCTATTCTAGGATACTCTCATAGGCCTTTAGCTTCTAGGTTGTGGTTTTGCTAACTTTGGCTTCATTACATGATATTGCATTTATTTATTTTACTTTATATAGGTACGTTGGTAACAAATGGAGAGTCAGGGAGGGAGGGGGGATCTACGGGGTAAGTTGAATGTTATTTACAAATGTTTGACCAATAATGTTCATGCTGTATTGTATGTTTCTCCAACGTCATGCTATGTTTTATGGTTAATAAAACTTTATAACATTTAAAAACAAATCAAAGAAAATTCTTTTTGACTCGATGCACAATTAAGCTCTAGAATTCATTGCCAGAGGATGTGGTTAAGGCAGTTAGTGTAGCTGGGTTTAAAAAAAGGTTTGGATAAGTTCTTGGGGGAGAAGCCCATGAACTACTATTAATCAAGTTGACATAGGGAATAGCCACTGCTTATTACTGGTTTTAGTCGCATGGGATCTATTTAATGTTTGGGTAATTGCCAAGAACTTGTCACCTGGATTGGCCACTGTTGGAAACAGGATGCTGGACCTGATAGTCCCTCAGTCTGACCCATTATAACTTCTTATATTCTTAATCAGTTCCACCAAGCTGAACGCCTGCACTAGAAACAATTTTAGCTAGTGGAATACTCTGTGCCAGGGAGGCAGTCTTTATTATTGATTTGGTATAGCCAGCTAGTAGGTACCCCCTGGAGATGGACACCGACAAATTGAAGGCCTGACACCAGTGACTTCAGGACCCATCGCCAGGGGAGACTGTGGCCGCACCAGAGACCATTGCATCAGAGCTCAGACTAAGATCCCAGGACCACAGTTAAGTGTGTGCACAAACATCTGAGAAAGACAACCTAGGTCTGGCTAGACTAGAAGACGAGCAGTCAGAGTTCAGTAGGAAAGTGACAGAATAGACAGACAACATAGAAAAAGACAAACATACAGCCGAACAAGACAAAGATACTTCCCATAAGAGGGACACTTTGTGGGTTATATTTTTCTCTTTACACTCTGCTGAAACAAATACTCAATTTCTTAAAGTACAAATTTGGATACAAGTTTGGGATACAGCCAGAGTAAACTAAAAAGAAACATAAAAAGTGATATTTATCTGACTCTGAGTTGAATCCAGCTTAAAGTTTTCTAAGAAAGAGAATAGAATTGTTAATATTTGTTTAGTACTGCTCTATGTAAAAGTTTAAAAATTTACATTCTAAATAGTTGTTTAATGTAAAAAACTTTTTTAAAAAATATTATTTCATAGATACCTATTGAAAGAACTTACTATTGTTTATTGCAATTCCTAATCCTTTTCTTTTTAGTAAAAATAAAATTGTTAAACTTGTTACTCAGGAATTATTTCTGAGATACTTCAGATAACATCCTCCCTCAGGGTGCTTTTTAGATTAGTAATGAGTGTTTCTCCAATACCAGGCATTACCACTTGCCCTTGAGGCAGGCAGCTGGATCCTGATATCTAACCATATTCAAACATGTGAAGGGTATTTAAATGGATTTGTCTGAAAAAAAACAAAACAAAAAACAAAACCTATGCAACTCGATTGCTTTTCTAGGAAAATGCTGTGCTTTTTTTTGGCAACTACGTTTTGATGTAACAAATTTTGTGCTATTGTGTTTAACAGCATGCTACTACTGTGCTCAGTGTAACCTGATAACAGCCATCAATACTTGCATGAAGTTATCCTTATAACATTGAGGTCAGCAATATCCATGCATATAGTCTGAATGCTGCAGCTAGAGCAGTGGTTCTCAACCTTTCTAATTCCGTGACCCCGCAATACAGTTCCTCATGTTGCGGTGACCCCTCGCCCCGCCCTCGCCCCGTGAGGGTGGGGTGAGGGTGGGGCTTTGGTCATATGGGGGCGGGGTTATGGATGGGGTTGGATTTTAGTGCACACTTATCATTTAATTATGACATTTATAATGTGAATGTAACTCAACTCACCATAGGTTCTCACATGCATGGCACACTGACCCATGATCGTCACGGGGCTAGATGTAAAAGTACAGTTTGTATCCACAGGAACCCCCCTGACCCACAATAATGGATGTAAAGCAGAATTATGACATTCCCCATACAACTCACCCTACAAAAAAGATATTCTGGTTCTAGTGACATCTCAGTAACAGCAACTCAAACTCCTTCTATTTCCAGGCTCAATAGCCCTACTTATGAAAAGACAGCAGTTTACCACCAATGCATGTCCTCTGAGAAAACACAACAAATAAGACCGATACAAACGCTTACATGCTAGCAAATATCTCATCTCGGTAACAGACACAGAACCACCTAACATACTCCCAGGATCTGTAGTAATGCACATAAACTAATCCGCACACAGTTACACCTGTATTATGGAATACACTCAAACAGGAGCAACCCTATCTATGAAAAGGCAACACTACAAATATTAAATCAGGTCCTAAAAACCAATACACCTCTTATTAGGAAAACAGAACTAGCAAGCAGCTATAGATCCCCACACAGAAATAATTGTAAAACTATACTAATAAGCAGAATAAATGTTTCAAAACAGCTATGAACATCCAACAATTAAAAACTCATAAAAACTATTAAACATTCTCCAAACACCAATAAAATATTTCAAAAAAGCAGACATCACACAATTAAAATGGCAGTCAAGAAAAATAAACTTAAAAAGCCACCTTTACTTACCCCCTCCAGCAGCTCTCCTACTCCCCTTCCCTGCAGGCCGTGGCACTCACCAGAAGCAGCAGTAGAAGCTAAGCTCTATACTTATGGTCCTCTTCCTTAGTGCCCATGTCTCTCACACACACACCATACCAGTCATGCCCCCATGACCAGTTTCTGTCTCTCACACACCAATCATCTCCCAAATAGTCTTTGGCACACACACACACAGTCACCTTCCTGAACAGTTTCTCTCATGCCATTCACACACACACACAGGCTTCCCACTCCCGTGTTCTACTTACATATATGGGCTTCTCACTCTCATAATCACTTCTCTCTCTCTCTCTCTCTCTCTCTCTCTCACACACACACACCACACATACTCACTCACTCACCAGTCTCTCACTCCCATGCTTGTTCTCTCCACATGCACAGGCTTCTCATTCCCATAATCACTTTCTCTCTGTTACACACACACCAGTCTCTCTCATTTCCATGCTCACTCTCCACGTGCACAGGCTTCTCATTCCCTGAATCATATTCACACACACACACCAGTCTTTTTCTCTCACACACACCATCACCTTACCAAGCAGTCTCTCTCTCATGCATGCACACTCACCCAGGTTCTCACTCCCATGCTTTCTTTCACCCCCACAACACCAGGCTTCTTACGCCCATGCTTTCTCACATACCCAGACTTCCACTTCCATGCTTTTTCTCTCTCTCACACACACACATCAGTCACCTCCCTGACTAATGTCTCACACTCTCACATACACATCAGTCATCTCCCTGAGCAATCACTTTCATTGTCTCTCACATACACACACACACACTCAGCTCTCTGACCAGTCAATCACACACAGGCTGGCTGGCTGCTTCTCTCTCTTTCTCTCACTCACTTCCTCTTCTCCCCCGAGCACAAATGGGAGCTGCAGCAGCCTCCACTGGCCAAGAAAGAAGAATCCCATCGGCCGCGGGAGGCTCATGCTGCTGTCTCCTTTCTCCATTACCGGCTGCTTCTATTGCTCGGGACCGATGCTGCAGCCGCTGCTGCTACTTTTTCGCGCGGTGCGGCTCTCTCTCCTTCCCGCGCACCGCGATTCACTTCCTGTTCCGGGTCACGGGAGGGGGGCAGGCGCAGGAAGAAGAAAAGGCCCAGCCGCGGGTGCAGAGCTTCTTCTAGCGCCGCTGCCGTTCCCGCTGGGCTTGAACGTGCTGACAGCCCGGCGGCAACGGCAGCGGGAGAGACCGGGAGCGCGCGACACACCTGCCGGTGCTTGGCGGCGCTGCGGACCGCAAAAAACTCCCACGGCCCGGTCCCGGTCCGCGGACCGGTGGTTGGGGACCCCTGCTTTAGGCGACCCCTGTGTTTTGGGCGTTCGACCCCCGCCGGGGTCGCGACCCACAGGTTGAGAACCGCTGAGCTAGAGGAATGATTGACCCCATATCAAACTTGTCCATATCTTTTGGGAAATCTCGATACTGTGGCAGTTCTAGGTTAATTTACTAAGTGGTTATTTTAGGGGACCTTCAACTCAGTGCGTGAAGATTCAGAATGCCAAAGTCCATAAAGCCAAGTGCATGGTCAGAACCATGAATTCCTCCAAAATGTGAAAATCAAATCTACATTAGGGTGATCAATCTTAGTCTAGTGGGTAGCAGCTAAAGTAAAAGGTGCTAGTTGTGGTGGAGTACTAGAATATGCAATTTGTCAAAATATTCCATTTACAATGTTCAGTATTCTGCTCAACATAGGAGCTGATTGGTATTCAGCCTGCAAAATCAGCAGTTTAAGTCTGGAGGATAATTGAAAATCAAATCATTTACAGGTACAGAATGTTAGTGCAGAAGCTGACGTGGATGGATCCCTGTATGTCAAGGATATCTATAGGACAGATATTGGAAAATTATAGCAGTTTTATAGGCACCTGTTTTGTTTTATTTTAACAATTAAGTAATGCAGTATAAAAGGCAGTCTGAGATTTACTAATGTTGCTTGAAACACCTATTCCTTTTCAAAGTAATTGACACTTTTGCATTATATTCTGGATATAGTACCACTCCACAGTTTAATTTACGAGAACCTTTTTGTTCTGTTAATAACTTGCTAATTTCTCTCGGAAAATGGCTTGTAATACACCTCCTATTTTTCCTTTGATGCATTTACCAAAAAATTATCTAATTTGTATCATAGTGAACTAAATTTTTCAGAGGTTTGCAGGTATATTTAACTATGCAGGTATCTAAGTCCAGTGGTGAATTTTTTATGAAAATGGTACTGGATTGGGAGGGTGGGGAAAGAAGGCAAGGTAGCTGTACTGTTTCCCCCTTCTGGCCAGATCTTTTTCTTCCTCCCCCTCCCCACCCTATCTTCCCACAGGAGCTGGGTGGGCATCAGCGGTCTCGTATTTTTTTTCCAGCAACTGGTAGTATGCTCTACCAGCCACTACTGGTCAGATGGGTGGTAGAGGCACCCTCTGGTGGATGAGCTCTATCAGCTGCCACAGCTCGGAATGGATGGGCAGCAGCCTGATATGTTCAGCTGGCACCTCAAGGTAAAATATATTCTTACTTATGATTTCCTTTCCTTGAAAACTAGTCAGAGCAGCCCTTATGGATTATGCCCACCAACCAGCAGATGGAGACAGAGATCAACAGACTTGCTGATGTCACCCCTTATAGGAATCTGTTCTGACCCCAGCCTGCCAGTATTATCTGTAACAAGTTAAATTTGTTGGAAGTTAAAACCCCTTGTCACCAGAGAGTGCATCAGAACAAAACAGGAAGAATGAAACTGAAAAAAACTATATACAGACCTTAAAACTTAACCTATCTGTTACCAGGAGCAAAACTGAAATACACTGCATTTCAGTAAGAGATGCAAGAATAATATACAGGCCAAATACAGAACTGCTTTTCTGTACACCCTCCAAATTAATATCATAGCGATATTAAGTCGGAGGCCCCAAAAAAAAAAAAAAAAATCTGCCTGCGGGTTGGAAAACAGACTCAATTTTGCTGGCATCCGTGTTCCGAATCCGTGGTGGTCAGCGGGTTCGACAACCGATGCTGGTAAAATTAAGCGTCAGCTGTCAAACCCGCTGACAGCTGCCGCTTCTGCCAATAAGGTGGCGCTAGGGACGCGCTAGTGTCCCTAGCGCCTCCTTATTAGCATGGGCCCTCATTTGATATTGAAA